>NC_091120.1:47864873-48170707 GCF_040183065.1 Periplaneta americana
CAGGATTCGAACCACGAAAGTCTTAGTTACCAGTCTTTTGTGCTCTGGAGTGAACAAGGCTCTGAAATCAGGTACAAGGGTCGGTCTGGTTTTTTTTGCCACTACTGTACGTACATACATGAAACTAAAATGTAATTACTACTGTTGTTAAATCTGACTTAATTATTTCAAATCTCACTAAAATATATTTCAGAATGTTTACTTATTATTTTAAAGTTAGTTTATGACAATTATTATATTATGGGTATATTCTATAGTGTTGTGAAATCATGTGTTGCCAGAGATCACTACAGTATGCAAAAGTATGCGCATTTCGTTCCATATGTCAGATGATAACTTATTCGCTGTGAGCCAGATTTTAAATGGCATAAAAATGATCTCTCTAGCGCTCAGTGATGAAAGTTTAGCATCTTCTGATAACTATAGAATTTTTTTAGTAGCCTATTTATCGCCATTAAATGAGCAATGCATGCAGTACATCAGGCATATATGTGAAATTGAAACCAAAATAGTTCTGAGCACTAATGGGTTAAGTATGCTTCAGTTAATGCAACTTCATATGAAATATTTCTTATGTGCTGAAGACATTCTTGTTTCTTAACATTTTCCAGCAACATATATCTGCAGTGCTCGGGAAAAGTGACATAAGTCAGTTTCCACAAACCTTTTTTGATAATTTGTTGACAACACGGAACATCTGCTCGCTTGGAAAAAAATACATAAGTATTTCTCCCATTACAATAATTCATACAGGAAAAAAATCAAATCGACATAAACCAATGTAAGTTGTGAATAAATTATTAAAAAAGGTTTGTGGAAACTGACTTATGTCACTTTTCCCAAGCACTGCAGATATAATATTGCACTTATGACATTAAAAATAAATTAAATCAGTAAAATTTAATTAATTGTGACTTAAGTAGCTTTGAAATGCGGGAAATTGTGCAATCATGCATGACTGTTTCTCAGATTTATAATTTTACCTCGGTCAAATGTTAAACATGCGTCAATTAATTTTTTTAACTTGATAACATTACTCCCTCTCTCTTCCTCCCTTTCCCTCTCTCCCTTTCTTTCCCTCCCCCCCTCTCACATACTCGTATTGCATACAAAATATGAAAGGTGAATTATCCGAAGCTCAGGTGATACAGTTTCTATGCTTCTTGCTCCGCAACACTAGGTAGAGGGTGATGTGAGTACTACACTGTGGCTGCCCTTTACAAGAGAGAGATATCTGATATTGAATTTTATGGATGACTTGGTGGGTCGTGGAACTGTTATCGACAATGTAATAATTGTCTTTATAAAACACAAGTATACATAGGCTTGTCAACTTTCGTAAGTAAAAATTAAAAATTAGGGACACAAACATTACTGACAATTTTATTTCACTAATTATTTCCACCTATCAATTCACATGTTCAACAGTAATACTTATACAGGGTTAGTTAAAGTCCCGCACCACCTAAATAACTTTTGAAGCATGTGGTTCAGTGACATGAAACTTGGTATGTGGGGATAACCATATACTAAGAACTCAAATAATGGTATTACCGAGTTTTTTCTACTTCCGGTTTAACCGTAAGTAACTCCAACTTTCTTATTTTAAATGGAACACTCAATATATTTTTTTATTTTTTAATACTGCCCATTAAGAGCTTTTAAAAAATTACCCACACTTGATACTTCTGTACAAATTCAGTGTTGCTAAGTCAAGAAAACAGAAAAGTATATCGAATATTAAAATAATAAATGCACTACCTAAATAACTTTTGAAGCATACGGTTCAGTGATGTGAGGATAACCATATGCTAAGAACTCAATAATGGTATTACCGAGTTTTTCTACTTCCGGTTTAACCGGAAGTAACTCCAACTCTCTTATTTTAAATGGAACACCCAATATATATTTTTATTTTTGAATAAAGCTCATTAAGAGCTTTTCAAAAAGTACCACACTTGATACTTCTGTACAAATTCAGTGTTGCTAAATAAAAATGGAAATGGTGCAAGATATTCCTAAAGCCTGGTTAAATCATTCCTTAAATGGTTTCTGTGATCGAGTGACACATTGTAAAGCAGCTGAGGGCTACCAATTTGAACACATAATTTAGAAGGTAAGCTAGCTTTGTTTTGTTTTTGTTAAGGAAGGAGTATTTTATTATTTTAATATTCGATACACTTTTCTGTTTTCTTGACTTATCAACACTGAATTTGTACAGAAGTATTGAGTGTGGGTACTTTTTTTAAAAGATCTTAATGAGCAGTATTCAAAAATAAAATAATATGTTCGGTGTTCCATTTAAAATAAGAGAGTTGGGGTTACTTCCGGTTAAACCGGATGTAGAAAAAACTCGGTAATACAATTATTGAGTTCTTAGTATATGGTTATCCTCACATACCAAGTTTTATGCCACTGAATCGTATGCTTCAAAAGTTATTTAGGTGGTGCGGTACTTTTAACTAACCCTGTATAATTTGTTATATATGAATTGAGGTGGTTTGTTAATATACAGTATATTGGGATTACAGTAGTGGTATAGGCTATAGTGTATGAGTGTGTTGTGAACCAAAATATATTACAGAACACACGCTTTTGGTTCACAACATACTGATGCATTATAGCCTATACCACTACTGTTATCACAACCACCTCGATTCATATGTAAAAAAAATTACAAAACTTACCAAATCATCACAAAAACAAGTTGAAAAACAGTATAAATTCCTTATAAAAGAAATGTTAACTCATCATATTGATGTAGTAACCTAACTTAACGTAACCTGAACTAACACGAACTAACCTAACCTACCTACACAAAAAATTTCAGCCACTCTTCCCGGAAAACACAGAGACGTTTACCTGATTTATCACCAGAGCTATCAAATCTTATCACACTTGAGAGGCTACGGTATTTTACAAGTTTTTGTTGTTGTCTATCGTACAAGTGGTCGTATAAATTTGTCTTTTTTTTCCCCCGCCGAAACCAATGAAGACTCATCAAGTGGAACAAAGAGGGCATAATGCTGAATGGCGTCAAGCTAAAGTCAAGTGTATACAGAGAATAGATGATTCAGTAAGTATACTGTGATCAAACCTGCCCAAACTTGTGTTTTATGATCATTGCACCCGTCACTCTGTTAACACATCAACGAGAATTCAATTCCTATCTTGAGCATGCGTACTAGAGTCATTTCTCCATTTCATCACGTATT
Source organism: Periplaneta americana (assembly GCF_040183065.1). NCBI lineage: Eukaryota > Metazoa > Arthropoda > Insecta > Blattodea > Blattidae > Periplaneta > Periplaneta americana. Next base: position 47,868,089 of record NC_091120.1, read on the forward strand.
GGAAGCATGTCTGTATCAGACCACGCGGAAATATCTTCCAATCCAAACCTAATCCAACAATATGATAGGAACGAAAATCAGCTGTAAATGTCTAATATGCCACGAAAACGGGACATTTTGATGCGTGTGCAAATTATTTCGGGACGCGGGACGCAATGATCGAAATCGGGACTGTCCCGGAAAATACGGGGCGGTTGGCAAGCCTAAGTGTACACAAATTTTCAACCATCTTTTACGTATATGCTCCGGAAGCTTGCCTCGAGACCTTGTAGAGTGAATGATAATTGCAGAGTGTTGGTGAAATAATGATGACAATGGTGAAGAGAAATGGGAGATATCAGAGAAACATTCCTCAGCATCTGCATTGTCCATCACAAATCCTATCTTGATCCATAGGGAGATCGAATCTGAGTCGCCTGGGTGGAAGACAGAGAGGGGCTACTCTCAACCATGGGCAGTATGGCTTATGAAAAGATTGAAAAGAAATGCTGTCTCTATCGTGGATTGAACCGAGTTTCCATCAGCCTGTACTCTGTCTCTGTGTATTGAGAAAATTATGAGCTACAAATTTACAAAGTGTATTCTAATAATAAATAATGAAAGGAATAAAAAATTACGTTTTTTTTTTTTTCGTTTTTGTAATTTAGGAGATTTAAATGGAAAAATTGTTATGGTTAGTATGTGTTATTGTTAACTTCATTGCTATAATTATTTTCCTGAAATGATTTTCAAAATTGGTGTTATAACAGCTAAAAATCGGGGGAAAAAATCACTTCATAAAATCAGATTTTAAACCAATTAATAAACAATACCTCCAGTGCTTAGGCCTGAAGTGGAAAAATTAATTTATGCCAAGTGCTTTGATGTGTACCAGCCATATTCCACTATGAAATCAGCAATTTCATGATTCAACGAAATCCATCAGTGGCACGTTCTTTTAGCGACTTGTGAGAATATGAGCAGGTTATAAAATTATTAGGAATAGGCCTAGTGTTCTCAACATGCAGAATTTTCATGAGAATTACTTGTCTCAAATCATTTAAAAACAAAGAGGGATTATTTCTAAACACATGCATATAGTTCATTCTTACGTTTTTATGTAGTTTGTTTCACAGTTAACATTAATATGGATAATATTTGCATCCTTAAAACGTTGTCGCTGTATATTCAGTTATCACCAGATCATCAGTAGCAGAATCAAAGATTAAAATAAATTGGTCTGTTCCGCCTTAATATATATTGATTTTTGGGATGCCTCTTGATCGTCCTGATGTGTCAGTATTCTCATCTACTTTCGTTGTGAAGTGTCTTGCATGAATTATTTTCTTAGTTCCCGTTTTTTTTTTTAGTTTGGTGCTAGTTATTCTGTCAGTATTCACATTCTTCTCTGTTTACTTTTTGTTTTTTTGCCTAGTAGTTCATGATCTGCCATAGATTTTAGATACCATATTTTTCCTACTCCAGTCCTCCTTAAAAGGTACTGATTTAAAATCCAGCTTTCCGAACCATAAAACAAAGACTGGCCATCATTTTGTAACATTTAAGCATCAGTAGTGATTTTGTCTATAATCTACTTATTAATGAACGTTTTAGTGCTTCACAAAATTTGTGAGTATTCACTTAGTACCTTGTGACACAAAAGTCACTTGCCAAATGAAGAAAATAATATTTTGAAATGACAAAAATGTGGCCATAACAAATTATTTTGTGCGAGATCGTGCGTATTTGCTTGGTTTCCGCACAAAACCAATCCGCGGAAAGTCTAAAATTCCACATTCAGTATTCTCAACCTAACACACATAACAATTTCCCTCTTCTTACCGCTTAAGTGACATATTGATCTTACTGCTTTAGGCTTTTAACATATTATTTTTAGAGACGTTCAATATAGTAATAATTATAAATTGGAAACTTACCACTGCAATTTCACCTAAATTGCACTGTTAATTATTGTTTTTAAATATTTGCAAAAATTAAGTAAACTCTACAACTCTACTAAAGTTACTGCATTCGTGATGCAAGTAACATTAAGGAAGCCGTGAAAAAATTACAACAAGATTCCAGACTCATCATAGACTGGGGGGGGAAAAAGACAGACGTATATCACGGCCTGCTGGAATAGAGTAAACACAGAAAACGTTTTAAAGCAACAATGTTGAAGATAGATATTTTTGTTTTGCAAATTTGCCGTCATTGAACAGAAACCAAGATGGAGATTTCATTGCAACTAATTAGAAATTCGTCTTTCAGGTATGTAATAAACGATCTTCGCACAAAATAATGTACGATACACGAGTGGTATGTTTTCTTTCAATTCTCGGAAATTAAAAAAGCTCAACTACGTTTCGCTTTTTCAAACTTTTCCTCGAACATGAAAACTTCAACATACCGCTCTTGTAACGCATATTACTATTCTTTGGAACAAATCTCTTAGTAATCACATTCTACCATGAAATACTGTATGGTATGTATAACAGCGTTATATTATTACATTGCATTATCCTCGGATCAGGGGCAGGTATTTATGGAATTAATTTTATCATTTGTGTTTTTTTTTTTATATTTGTGTTGGCGGAGATTGTTGGAGATTGATTTGTACTCTTTGCGGAGATTAATGGAAATTTTGGAAAATAGGCCTACAATTATTTTGGAATTGAAGTATTAACTCAGTATAAATATTACTTTCCAAATAATTAACATTAAAAGTTCGTTGGATTCTGATAAAGATGCAGTGTGGCCAATAGACAATATTTATTGGATTGAGACTGTTTTTAACACACATTCATTAAAAACGGAAAAAAAAAACTTGCAGCCCTCAAATTAACACTTTCAAATTATTAATGAAATGTTGAATTCTCCGTCTTTTGAGTTCACTAATGTAATCAGAACACTTGGAATACCGTGTAATGTAGCCTACTTGAATATATAACAAATTTAAGTGAAAAAAATATAAGAAAACTCAGAATATGAAATTCGCTATGAAACGACGCAATAGTAATAATTCGCGAATGAGTTCATATTTCGCTGTTAGAAGTCTTTTTCGCGATTTCTCGCGATTGTTTTATCCGCATATTATTAATCAGAATCACTCAATTCGTAAATATTAGTAAAAATCTATTGATCTATTATGTCGTGATTTTCGCGATCTCCATAAATACCCGGCCCTGTCTCGGGTAAATATAACCAGGTTGCATTTAAAAATTACTGTATTCAGTGCCACTGCACAGTGGTCTACCTCATATCGTCGCTGCACCTCCAAAAATGTGCTGTGTGCATTTAAACAGATTGTTCGGGAGAAAGAAAAAAGCGTTATCACTTTTAATTCCCTTGATTTTCAAAGCTACTTCCGATATAATTTCAATCATGCCGTGAAAAATGATGAAATTATACCGACAGTAGCTTTGAAAATAAGGGAATTAAAAGTGATAATGTTTTTTCCTTCTCCTGAAAAATCTGTTTAAATGCATATAGCGACGAATGTTCGAAGTGTGTTCCATTTGTTTGAAGATAGTATCTCACTCCATCCTCCATCACACTTACAAATATCGCTTTTGGAATGTGTTGGATAACATAGGTGATGTTTCAATTCATGTATAGATGCAGGTTCTGCCTGAAAAGACATGCTGTTTCACATATCCCCAATAGAAAAAAATCCAGAGATGTGAGGTCTGGTGACCGTGGAGGCCACGATTGAGGTCCACCTCTTCGGAATTAGTGCACATCGATCATGCCATTTAATTTATCATGAACTGGCATATAACATATTGTGCTATGATCTCATTCAGCTGAAACATTCTTATCAATTTATTCAGTGATATATCGTATAGGAAGCCCATTATAATGCTGTTCAACTATCGCCAAATGTGTACTGGTTCACATTTCCATTAAAAAAGTATGGTTTCATATCGCGTAGTATTCCACACCATACCATTCATTTTTTAGCACTAGGATTATTGGATTCACGCATCCATCTTGTGTTTTCTTTGTACTAGTGTTATGCATGTTGTATAATGATATTACTCATCCGGAAAGAATGGATATTTGTAACTGAATAAAACATGCTAAGGAAGGATTGGTCAATATGTAAACACCGCATGATCTAGTTGCAGTATGTTCGTCTCTTCCATGGATCATTTCCTTGCAATATTGTGTGTACATGCTACAATCGTAGGGGTGAAAACGTGCCGATTTCAATATTCTGCGAACGGATTAGCTACTAATGTACTAACGCCACTCTTTCGAGCTAAGTGCACTGACCTTTCAGGGCTGACCGACATATTTGTTGTCACATCTATTGAATGTCGGTAGCCGATTTAGGGCGACTACTTCGTTTCATGTCGAGAACACTAAAGGCTGTTTTAATTTTACCGTATGTAATAAACTGCTAATACAGGTGTCCCATAACCTTTGGGACATTCCTAGAACTAGCGTATTTTAGTGTATTTAAAAATAGTTTTGTATTTACGTTATAGGGTTTATAAAAACCTACTGTTTGAAGTAGTTGACAGTTATACAGGGTGTTGTCAAATTCGTAGTAACAAAGTTTGTCCACTGCTCTGGAGTAACGCTTAGCATGTCTGACCGTGAAACGAGCGGACCCGGGTTCAAATCCTGATTGGGACATATTACCTGATTCGGAGTTTTCCCTCAACCAATTGAAGCAGAATTTCTGGATAACTTTCGGCGTTGAATCTCGAAATCATTTAGCTGTAATTAATTCACATATCATCCATACGATAGCCCGGGTTAAGTTCACGGTGCAGCGTGCTGTACTTGTACAAGAGCGCAGCCATTGGGCTACTCAGTCATTCTCAGAATAGGAGTGGTAAGCACAATTAGCCTCAGGCTGCAGTGTTAGTCTTCGGGTCCCTCCTCCGTACAAGAGAAAAAGTGCAAAGTTACGTTTTTGAATGGGATAACTTGTATTTCATTCCATAAATTTGTTGCACTCTTCATCCTCATTCAGATAACATAAGTATGAAGTATAGGGGTCCAAAAAAAATGATCGGCTGGAATTTTGTAAGTCTTGGAAAAGCGGATTTACACTTGCACGGGAAGAGCTCAGCTGAGTTCACAAGAGAATACCGCACTCTCAGTAAAATACTGTCGTTATGTCGAAAATCATATATTACTTTCGTAAATTATTTCCAATGCTGTTTTACTAGTTGAAGGTATGAAATTATAATAATAAAATAGTAAATTATCAAAGGTTTTGATACCTATTTATTAAAATATTTTTACAGCAGTATTGAAATATATCTTTACAAATAACAATTTTCGACTTACGACACTATTTTACTGGGAGTGCGATATTTTTTTAAATGGTTGTCTTAATAGTTTCAATATAGATATGTAGCTACTAATAAGGGATAAATCATTCCTTTCCAACATTCTGTATTGTAACAAAGCTGAATTTTTAGTGGATTAAAATATTGAATTGAAAGAGAGAGGAAATGGAAGGAGAAATTTAAAAGGTACGCGAAAACTTTTCCTCGCAAAGGGAGTTCAGGGCTGAAATATACTGAGTATGTGAGCTCCGAGCCTGTTGACCATTTGTCTCACTCCGGATTACGCTGTTCCACTGATGGAACTCTAGAAAATTTTTAAAGGGAAAAGTCGAAAATGGACGTAACCTCTTAGGTACCACATACGCTGGGGAGGGGGAGGCTGACTGCAGGACGGAGAAAGAAATGGCAGCAGATGTAAGCCTGCACATTGAAAGGAACTTTGGATTAAAATACCAATAAGTTGCCCGTTATATAGGTTCGAAATGCCCCCTGCGATAGACGTATTAACTTAGGCGACTTATAGCCCTGATCACACAAATAGATTGGCCATCCCCATGTTAAAAGCGGTAACATGTGTAAGAGAACCACCACCAGGAGTCCACACCTGTGGAGTAACGGTTAGTGCGTCTGGCCGTGAAACCAGGTGGACCGGGTTCTATTCCCGGTCGGGGCAAGTTACCTGGTTGAGGTTTTTTCCGGGGTTTTCCCTCAACCCAATATGAGCAAATGCTGGATAATTTTCGGTGTTGGACCCGAGACTCATTTCATCGGCATCATCTCATTCAGACGCTAATGTGTCGTAAAATAACCTACTAAAATAAAACCACCAGGATCGCCACTGTCGATTGGTAACGACGAAAGTACAGTTGCTCCATGCAATTCAAATGAGAGTTATAACGTGACTTCTTCTGCAGTCCATCTAGGGACTAGATGGGAACATAGTGAAATTGATAAAAGTTGTTGCCTTCAAAACCCATAAGGCTGATCAATCTGTTTTATGTGATCTCGGCTTCTACAGTCCCGTCGCTCTTATTTCCGGGAGTCAATCACGTTGCAGGTCTGCTACATTTAAATGTGTGCGTCTTGTGATTCGCTGATGATGACGTTATGTATTTTCTAAGGATCGATAAATAATATCGCCCGCCATTTTGGCTCTTTCGTTGGCGTTCGCAGAAAGCACACGAGGACGTTATTTGCCGCTCAATTATTTGCTGAATTACAGTGCGTTTGATTTATTATCACAGGAGCTACGACATGATAATGTTTAACAGTGTGGCAAATAGATTCCTCGTCTGGTAGCTCGGCAACGAAAGAACAAAAATGACGAACGATACTACCTACCTAAACTTTATAGAGCCTTCAATTCCTAAGACGTAAGCAAAGAGGAGTAGTCACGCCGGGAATAACAGCGTCACGACTATAGCAAAACTACAGAGTGGCTAAGGGCTAGATCCTTGGCTCTGAAATATTTCCGTCATAAGTTCTAATCTGCATCGTGACAGAATTATTAAATTTTATTTTGTAGCCTATCTGTGTAGCATAATAGTATTAATTTAGTGATAATATTTTGCTTTCCTAAGAACCCTCTAAACATTCCATATTTATATCAGTTTTAAGGCAGCAAATGGATTTTGGTTTTCGGGACTGAGTTCAGTAGGTGAATTATTGTCTGAATACGATTTAATTTACGTCACTAAGCAGTGAAATAACATGTATTTCAAACTAAGCTACCGTAAGCACGACTGCTTTTTGAAATGTATGCCTTTAAACTTTAATGGCGGAGTAGCAGGGTTCATAAGATCGTGATGAAAAGGCTTTTACTACAACGCGTTGTCCTAGCTCACGCAACGAATTCCCAAGTTCAAGTCACTTGCATATATGGATTTATTTAAAGGTAAGTTAAATGTGATCCACAGTATGTTCTAGAATTGGAGTCGTGGCTAACATAGGAAAGCTAAGAAGAAAAGTATTATTCTGGACATTCGAATTTTACAGGAAACCAACTCATAATTCTTTAAGGCCCAATTGTATAAAACTCCCTGACTAAAGATCAACTTTGATCGAAGATCGAAAAGTGAACCGAGTTCAGACACTTCTATTGTATAAAACTTTTCTGCGATCAAATTACCTTGGTTCAAATGCAATCTAAGTTCACGTGAAAAAGATTTGGCAACATCGCATAAACAGGTGAAATACGTGTTGCGCGGACCATGTTATACAGGTTTGTTCAGTGTTGCCGATCTAGCGACTTTAACTCTTTTTCAACAACAATTTCTTTTAACTTTTATATTGCTTAAATAGGGATTTAGTGACCTTTTTAGTACCCCATAGTGACAAAATTTAATCTTTCTTTGTTGATAATGAGAAATCTAGCGAATTTACAACTACTTTTTGGCGACTTTCCGTACACACTGTTGGAGACACTGTTTTTTTTTTGTGCAATGTAAATAATGGCGGACAATAAGAAGAAGGTTGACTGTTCTCCAAGTTGTTATCATGTTATGGTGTTTGATACTGCTAAACATAATAAAGCTTTATAAAACGACAATTTTCGTGTAGTAATACAGTTAATTGAACATTTATGAATGTACCTATCATATCCATTAATAATTAATGGTTATTATAAACATAATATAATTATAGGTTATGTTATTTGATACTGCTGAACACGATAGAGTCGACCTGGTTGGCAAGTTGGTATAGCGCTGGCCTTCTATGCCCAAGGTTGCGGGTTCGATCCCGGGCCAGGTCGATGGCATTTAAGTGTGCTTAAATGCGACAGGCTCATGTCAGTAGATTTACTGGCATGTAAAAGAACTCCTGCGGGACAAAATTCCGGCACATCCGGCGACGCTGATATAACCTCTGCAGTTGCGAGCGTCGTTAAATAAAACATAACATAACACGATAGAGACCTATAAAATATAAGAATGTTTGTGTATTAAGGCAAGAAATTGAAAGAAATATATATATATATATATATATATATATATATATATATATATATATATATATAAATGTACCTAACATACTGTATCTATTAATATTAATAATAATGGATATTTTATTTACACAATCTGTCACTCGTATATTTCAAACAGAAAAGAAATAACTGAACTTGGATCATCTAACTTAATCGGAGAAATTTCTTCAGTCAAAGTTGACTTTAGTTTGAGACAAATTAATCTCAGATTAGACTTTATACAACACAAAATACCAAGTTCAGCTGAAAGAAGGATCAATTTAACCTCTGATCAGGGGCGGCCCGTCCTTATGTGCTACAGTGCTACAGCACAATGATAATTTTTGCTCAAATAAAGTGTTTGCAATACCAAAGTATTTGATCTGCCATTTGAAAATTTCCCGTTGTTATGTTCATGACGCGTTATAGAGTGTTTAGTCTTCGCTCTTCGCTCTTTGGTGCCTCAGGGGGTTCGTTGTGCTACTCAAAACTTACATGAAAATGTAGACAGTTAATGCGCATGTGCGAAGCTGAAATAACTGCTCTGATTGGCTATTTTTACGCGGGGAAGTGCTGTAGTCAGCTTCAGCACAACACAGCTTGGAGATTGCAAAAGTAAAGCGTAAGGAAAGAATGCTTGTTTGTGGAGGAACTCGGAACTATGTACAATGTATTTCGTAATTCAAATGTTCGGCTGCTGCTGCCATCTACCAGTTTTTTGACGTTCCTCCTGAATCAGTCAGCAAGCGACGGAAAATTGAGTCCCAGAAAATTGATGCCAAGGAGGTATGTAACCGTATAATTCAGGAAACTACTCATCGTTTCCAATCTTTAAGCTACCTAGACGCAACAAAATTGTTAAACAGCGAATTTTTTGACAATTTTTTGCATAATTTTCCTGTCAACAGCTATACTGTACTGAATAAAAGAATGTTAAAGACACAACTTGGAGTTCTATACGGAAGATCCGACTTCCGAAATATAGATGGCTGTTCAATTATTACAAAACATAGTCTCCAACAATTCACGGGATCCATTCTGTGAAGTAACGAAGTTGTTAAATATTTTGGTTACAACACCAATGACCACTGCTGAGCCAGAAAGATGTTTTTCTTGCTTGAAACGCATAAAAACGTTTTTAAGGAACACTATGTCCCAGGATCGTCTCACTGCTCTTGCAAACTGTCAATAGAAAAGAGTATAATGTCCAGGATGGAGGGGTTTAACGTTTAACACCAGGGTAATTGACAACTTCTGCAGTAGGAAGGAACTCCATATTTCGTCACTAGGCGAGTCCCAAATTAAGATAAATGCATATACGTGTATACAGTAGGCCGATATAGAGATTGTAGCACACTCATTATTTTGACCACCAGGCGCTACTGCCTCTGATCTAAGATTAAATGGTTTATACAATCGGGCCTAAGAGTTTTTTACTTTAAAATTTGAGTGTGGTTTAGCACTATGTTGTCTCAAGCCCTTCATTTTGTGCCAGACTCCTAAAAAATGTTGCTGCCTACTAAAGTTTTGGTAAATTTGTCTAGCCCTGATTGAGGATATTAACTGTGCTAAAGGATTTATAAGGATATTGTACTTAGTAATCTCCTAAGGCCTAAATAGTCAAGTTACATCTCGCCGTTATTTTTGTTTGTTGCTGCAATCATTGACAGAATATTCCAATGGCTGTTTGCCACTTATTTCATCGTGTACTTCTGACAGTGTCGGAGCAATACGAGTTACCATTTTTAAGGTGAGTATAATAATAACTGCAGTAGTATTGAAAAGACGTATTCAGTAAGGTTAATCTATTCATTGTTTTGTCCAAAATCTGTTATATAAAAGCATAGATCTCTGCAATTTACATTTCGGGTAAGCTTTTTGTTATTTTTCATTGGGTTTCTTTAGACGTCAGATTTCATATTGCTATTGAAATTGAAATTTATACTCATTCACAATACAAATTATATACGTTTGCAATGTATTATTGACGCAGTTCTTTGGGTGAACGTAATTTGAATTTAAAATGACCGCCATTTTGTTATGTCATTCATACAGCAGGTGGGGCATGAACACCTGACTACCTAAAAATAACTTCAAAACAATAACTTATACATCATTTCACACTTAAAACCCAATAAAAGAAATGGCTATAACTTAAAATACAAGGTGGGTCAAAAGTCGCTTTCCCCAATATTAATTGTTAGTTTTCATACTTGTACACATATGGAGATATAACTTGAACAAACGAGTAGCTGGTGTAATAAGTAGTGGGTTGGCAACCATGTTCGTGCGTCAACTGTTTTTCCATTGTCATGTCTTGAAAACAGCCCTCATTTTGCCGATATGCAGTTGATATGACAACAGGACGGAGCACCACCTCATTTTGGTGTAGGAGTGATGAGGGACTTCTTGAACTAGCAATTCCGTGAATGGATTAGCCGTCGTGGCACAACAAAATGGCCACCCAGATCATGCGACTTGACAAAATGCGATTTTATGGTGCCTAAAAATGCCTATTTTGCCCATTGAGACCTATTTTTAAGGTTTTAGAGCATGAAATTATCTATTTCTATTTGTTACGTATATATTTTTAAATTTTCCTATAGCGGTGAAAGAGAAAGTTTTGAATATCATGAGGTGGTTCAAATGTCCTATAATAGTTTGGTTGTAGAAATGAAGAAATTCCTAGAAGTTCTCTGGTTTTGTCGAGCAGACAGTAGGAATGTGATGAATCAGGAGGATGTAGTTCTCCCTAAAGAAATCAGCATGGCAAATATTGCTAGATTTAAATATGCATCCTTTGCTTTGGTATCTTTGGGAACAATTTTTTTCGCTTATAAAATGGTTCTGTCTAAGAAAAGGCATAGTTTCACAATAGAAAATGAGAGAAAAACGTTGTTATGTATTTCATTGTCAATTATGAATAATGTTTTAATTGTAAATTCATTGGTAAGTTAATTAATTGTATGCTCGACCATGCCGAAATGTAGTAATTATACACCTGGTAGCAGTCCTTTAATGCATGTCATTAAAGTACACCTACTCATTAAAGTACAGGTGTTCAGCCAATGACAACTCAGCTTACAGATGTTCAGCCAATGACAAGTCAGCTTTGTACCGTTATAAAACCGCAAGTATCGATAATTCTCGGATATGCAATCGAAAGAGAATTAGCGAAAAGTCACGGAGGCTGGAAATCCAATACTGTCGCGGAAGGTTATGTTCTGTTACTATAATAATTAGCGTTAATTGTAAATAATATTGAAATAAATTCAATTTGTCATCTCGTTTTTCAATGTCGAATTCAATAATCAAGGTTATATCAAGTTTAACGGGATTATATCAAGGTCAGTGACATTATTGTTCCTCGGAAAAAATCAATACTTTCGCGTCTGCGCTCATCTCACAATTCACGACCTAGAACAAGGTCACTTCCGATCTTGTCAGATACAAATAAAATGTATGCATCTCAATAATTTCAAGTTAGAAATATGGTCGAGCATAAAAAGTCGTATGAAACTCGCCTATAATGATAATTAAGAAGCTTGTATGAAAATTATGAAACTCGCTTGTGCTCGTTTCATAAACATCCATACTCGCTTCTTAATTACTATCATTATAGGCTCGTTGCATAATGTACTATAATTGTAATATGAGCACTTATGTATTAGCAGCCTTAGAACAATGAGGCCGATGGAGTCGTTAAAAATTACGTACCGGTATTCATAATTTAAGACTTTACAAAAATAACGTTTCTAACCGCAATATTTTTTTACTGTTTCTATCACTGTATACCTTAATGCTTAATACTGACCAATTAATTGCATTTTATAGTTACCGTAGTTTTTCTGGATAGAAATTACATTTTAGCTGCTTGAAATTGTATTTTTAGGTGCGTAAATCTATGTTTTAGTGCCTATTTTGATAAATTCAGGGTTATTTTAGATGCCTAAAAGTTAAGTGCCTAAAAATCCGAAGTCTACATATAAGTAAACACGCCTCAAACACCAGGAGAAAATAATACACGATTACCAAAAAAATTAATTAATTTCTGCAGAGTTCAATCTTGAATCCTCTTTGGCAAAGACTGTTTCTTTGACAACTGTAAAATATTCAATCTATCTTCTGAGAAATCATATAATTAGCCTATATAAAGTAAATTAATAGCAAAACAATAATATGACTAATATTTCTCACGAAAATGTTACACATTTACTAATACTTGTATATTTGGTATAGTTTGTCCATCAGGGCAACCTCTATTTTAGGGGAAGTTTGTGAATTAATTAATTATGTCCATATTATGGACCGTACTGTATTAATTATTTAGCTGACATGGCTGTTGTATGAAAATAATAACAATAACAGACAATAAAATGGCATAGCAAGCAGTCTTACACACTGATAGATTTGTTTTTACAGAGAACAGAGCAGTGTGGTTAAATGCCTACACGTTTTAAAATCCAGGCAGCTGAACGTTAATAGAGGCGCAGACGTCGTTGCTACTTATGATCACATCTTAAAGATTCAAGCAGTACATAAGATCCAGCTCTGATTGAATTTAAATGGAGATTGCATCTACTTCGGCGACGTAACAGGAAAAGAAAGCGAAAACGAGCAAAACTGTATTGAACTTTTTGTTTGAAATATCTCAATAACCCACTGCAATTAATGGCATTACTTACTGTTCATCCTATATATATACACACACGGTCCGCGCCTGTGGAGTACCGGTTAGCACGTCTAGTCGCGAAACCAGGTGGCCCGGGTTCGATTCCCGGTCGAGACAAGTTACCTGGTTGAGGTTTTTTTCCGGAGTTTTCCCTCAACCCAATATTAGCAAATACTGGGTAACTTACGGTGTTGGACCCGGACTCTTTTTCATCGGCATTATCACCTTCATCTTCACTCAGACGCTAAATAACCAAAGCTGTTGAATAAGCGTCGTAAAATACCTACTAAAATAATATATATATATATATATATATATATATATATATATACATATATATACATATATATACAGAGTGTTTAAAAAATACGTGGCATAATTTCAGGTATGTATTTCCCATATGTAGACAATCAAAATAGTTCATTACAACATGTGTCCGGAAATGCTTTATTTCCGAGTTATGGCCTTCACAACATTCAAATTCACCGGAACGTTTTTCTTTCCGCAGGTCGTTGCCGTCAAAGGAGACATTAAGAGGGCACTCTGACAGTTACATTCAGTGTTGTGTAGGCGCTAGACTGTGCGACATGTATTCAAATCAAGAGCTGGGAGAGATACACTTCATGTACGGTAAGGCGGACGGCAATGCTGCGCCGGCTCGTCGTTTGTACCAGGAAAGGTACCCACAGCGACAATGTCCAGATCGGAAGACATTTGTACGTCTCCATTACCGTCTGTGCGAGTATGGAAAATTTAAATCTCCTGGTTTGGGAAAGGGACGACCAAGATCTACAACTCCAGAAGTACAGGAGGAGATTCTGGAGGCTGTGAACATGACTCCTTCTATCAGCACACGAAGGGTAGCGTTGCAAGTCAATGTTCCTCATACGACTGTCTGGAGACTGTTGAAAGAGTATCAATTGTATCCTTATCATTTGCAACGTGTACAGGCCCTGTCATCAGCAGATTACCCTGCACGAGTTAGGTTCTGTCAGTGGTTCTTGCAGCAGTGTGGTGTAAATCCGAACTTTCCTGCCTTAGTATTATTTACAGATGAAGCACAGTTCACACGAGATGGCATAACAAATTTCCACAATCAGCATGTATGGGCGTATGAAAAGCCACGTGCAACTGTTCCATCTCATCACCAGGTGCGGTTCTCCCTCAACATGTGGGCCGGTATCATTGGTGATCGATTAGTTGGACCCCATGTACTAGTAAACAGACTTACGGGGCAGGCGTACACAAACTTCCAGGAAAACACCATGGGGTACCTCATGTTTTAGAAGACACTCCACTGATCAATCGTCAACACATTCACTTCTTGCATGATGGCGCTCCTGCATACTGCAGTCGTACGGCTCGCCGGTACTTGGATCGAAGGTTTCCTGATCGATGGATAGGTAGAGGTGGCCCGATTGCTTGGCCTCCACGCTCACCTGATCTGAACCCTCTCGATTTCTACTCGTGGGGCCATTTAAAATCATTGGTTTATTCGTCTCCGGTGCCTGATTTGGAATCCCTTCGGAATCGAATTGTGGCATGTTCTGAGGACACAAACTTCCAGGAAAGGTACCCTAAAGTTTGGGATCGTGTTCGCAGGTCAATGAGACATCGATGTGAGGTCTGTATTCAAGCAGGAGGTGGACATTTTGAACATCTTCTGTAATGACAACGACCTTCGGAAAGAAAAACGTTCCGGTGAAATTCAATGTTGTGAAGGCCATAACTCGGAAATGAAGCATTTCCGGACACATGTTGTAATGAACTATTTTGAGTGTCTACATGTGGGAAATACATACCTGAAATTATGCCCCGTATTTTTAAACACCCTGTATATACACACACACACTTCATTCTAGGAGACATATATTACTCGCCTTAGGATCTTCTGTACGGCTGTTTGAATCGTGGACAAGCTGGATTTTGTAGGTAATCTGACGTAGACTTCAAAGAGTTTGTCAAATATGCCACGATAAGGCGTCGAGCTAACCTTGATGGGCTTCGCATGACGGCGGCTAAGGGGTTTTGAATTTCGCACTGAATCCTCTCCATGCCACTCTTATCTCACAATGAGTGTTCCTAGAAGGTGTATTTTCTGTCTTAAAATATTTCCGAAATTTCCACTGTTTAGCTGAGTTAATACAATCCTACTCTTGTAATCATTCTTTTATGTGTGGGTGCGTGCGTGCTTTCCTTGATGGGTTGATGTGGGCGTCGTGTTTTCATCGTAGAGCACCATGTGCCACTACCTTTCTTCAGGTAATTGGGTTACTGCACAAACTCCGTAGGCCTACTCACTTAACTTCACAGATTAGGGACTAAGACTCCGGTCTCTAATCATAACTAAACTCCAATCAGTACACTGTTCGACAATAAATATCGCATCATTGCTGCCTAGTGGCAACTATCGTTAAAACCTTGCTTGAGGTGTCTTTATGGCAGCCGTGACGAAAATGTAATCGTGCGCCGACCCTCTGTGTAACTTGCAACGTGCATAGCACCTATGGAGGGAGGCGGACACGCGAAGGGGAAGTGAAGCAACTGTCTGACTTATTAACGGATTTTCATTTTCCTTACGTCAAGCACTTAAATATAATTTATACAGTATAAGGTTACAAACTAATGTTTAGTATGTGTAACGAAGAAAGAAATGAATAAGACAACATAGGTCACATTATCACAACCTTAAATTAACTCTCTTCAGAATGTCTCTGCGACAGAGTTTCAAAATCAGCATTATGTCACTTACTGCCAGTCGTAGTTGATCACGAACGTATTTGTCTGTCAGTCGTGATCTAAATTTCGTTTTTACTATTTTCGTTGTTGAAAATAATTTTTCACAAACGTAAGTTGTAGCGAACATGGCTTCAACAGACCAAGCGAAAGAATGAAGCTTCGGATATTTATTTTTTGCCAAAGATTTGAAAAGTTCAACATTTGTCAAATCCTTACATGTAGCTTTCATTTAACATCACATAGTAAATCTGTGAGTTCAAATTGAAAATCTAACCGCTGAAAAAGGATCGACGTACAGAGATGATGATGATGATAATAATAATAATAATAATAATAATAATAATAACACTTAACCTTTTAATGTTTCATAAGTAACATGTAGCATAATACCATTTTATGTTATACAACAGTTTTCCTCGTAATACTTGTGAACAAATCATACATTTAATATTCTCATCATATTGGCAGCAAACAAATGCGTCCTCCTATCCTACTTGAAACTTTCATTTTTGTAGAGGTACATGGTTTCGAGAGAGACACTGCGTTGATACGCCACACGCAGGTCAGAGACAAATACAAATGGAACGGAGTTTGACTCCAGTGAGTGAGAGGGTGGGGGTTGGGGGAGGTAGGAAGCAATGTGCTCGTGAGTCACATTTTCGCCACGGCTGCTCTGTGGTATCACCAGGGTAGGGTGTATATCCATTCGACGAGTTTTACTCTTATTGTATCCGAATGATATTTCTTTTCGCTAGTATTTAGTCGATCTCGTAGCCATCGATCGACACCTCAGACATTCGGGCCGGTTTAAATTTGACAGAGTTATAGGCCTACGCATGAAATGTCCACCGGAATGTACCGGTAGTTTTCGAGGCATGTTTTGCTCCATCCGTCTCGGCGGCTTGGAGGGTACGACCAGTTTTGTGCGGATGTTATGCTTATGGGACTCCTTTATCTACACAATGGTATACTTTTCGTTTTGCTATGTTTATTTGTTCAAAAGTTATACGCGATTATGACGTAACACTTTTTTTTTTGTACATCATTATCGAGCGGTTGGCGAAATACCGTGCCGAATACAAATACGTAGTTCTACGTCAAAAATTCAAAATTCAGAGTGCTATTGCATAGGCTGCAGGTTTAATTTTTAACTGTTATTAAGGATACGAACGCTTCTATTCCGTGGTCTATGCGAATAACTCTTGTGTTATCGTTACATTGTAACTAAGATTGATGGGAAAAGGGATTATGTTGCGAAACTGTTGTCCGTGTCTCAACAGGTACAAATGGATTGCCCCTGAAATGCTCTCTTTTTATTGAAGCAAATGTTCCCATTAACTGAATTGGACAGCTTGCTACGTGTCAGTGCTAATAGGTGTGGCACAATGAAACAAATGGCGCTGTGTTGGCATCGTAAAATACTGCTGTTGTATCTAGAACGCAAGTAATCTATTTAGACTAGTTTCCAAAAACGAAAATATTTCTCATTAAATGACCATGTATTTGTACATCTGTATGTGAAGGCGTGTGTAAAAGAGTCTTCTGTTAAGAACTTGGTCTGCTTGATTCGATTTTTACCAAACTCGACGGATACTTCAAAACGTCTAAATCTGGCCTGCACAAGGTTTGAGCTCTCCGAGCCGGCTCACAGCTCATGAGCGGAATGCAGGTATTAGCTGCGCTCTGTATAAGGGTGGACTGGAAGAAGGAGTGATCTCGTACAAAATGTACGCAAAAGGAAGTACTATTACGAGGTTCATGAAATGAATTCCCGTTCAGTTTTGCAAAACTATCTTGGACTTATTAATTAATACAGAAATATTAATTTTACAGAAATAATAGAAATTTTATACCTATTTAAATATACAATATCATTTTCTTATATTTTTATTTATCAGTACATGAAAACGAGGTTTTATGCTGTTGGCAGCTGAAAGGAACAGTAGCCTACTGATCATAATGAAACATCAGTTACAGATGTTCGATGTCTGCCTTTATTAAAGTTGATTATAGGAAACAGTTGCTCACAAATATAAATGTTGAGCCAAGCATAGCAATCATTTTCACAGCCAGCCTGTGTAGTCGTGGATATTATTGCTAATGTTTAGTCTTGTAACACTCAACCAGGCTAATAGTATTATTCAAACGATCTTTAGCCCTTAGGCCACATTGAAGATCAATAAGTCCGAGCTGTAAATCGTTAAATGTTATGTTTTATTTAACGACGCTCGCAACTGCCGAGGTTATATGAGCATACTTAAATGCAATCGGCCTGGTCCGGAATCGTACCTGCAACCTCGGGCATAGAAGGCCAGCGCTATACCAACTGCGCCAACCAGGCCCACCTGTAAGTTATATGAAATTATTTCAACTGGTGTTGAAGGAATTTATTATGATAACTTTAAACTTATTTCCAATTAAGATAAGACTTTTAGTATTATGTTATTTAGCATCTGAATGAGAAGGTGATAATGCCGGTGAAATGAGTCCGGGGTCCAACACCGAAAGTTACTCAGCGTTTGCTCATACTGGGTTGAGGGAAAACCCTGGAAAAACCTCAACCAGGTAACTTGTCCCTACCGGGAATCGAACCCTGGCCACCTGGTTTCGCGGCTAGACGCGCTAACCGTTACTCCACAGGCGTGGACCTTAAGACAAGATCTTGGAACCTAGAATTAAATTCATTTTGAATTTCAATTAATATTTGCACATGATCGTTTAACATGGCTTCATCACGAGCAGTTTCTGTCGTTCGAAAGTAAGCCATATTACCTTCCCGAAACTGACTTGCGAAAAGTGTAAGTTTACGACTGAAATCCCGTAATTTATTCAACATATCAACACTGAACTGGCCTTTTCCCTGAAGAGAGATATTTAAATTGTTGAAGATTAATATCTTTAGTATCTTTATGTCTGGACTCGTAATGACGCATTATGTTACGTTTCTTTCTACCTTTCAAAATGTTGTGGCAGATAAAGCACTGAATATTTACTCCAGCAGCTATGAAAAAATAAGCATTTTCCCCTGCAACATTGAAAGAATTTTCCTGATCACCACTTTTCCGTCTTTTGGATTCCTCCATACTGTACTGTAGCAGTAGCTAAGCAACGTGAAACAGTTACTGAGAATACACACTGCACTCCACTAGATGGCTGAGTGGTTTTTTCCCTCTCCTCTACCTATAGCAAGTCTATGTCATTCTGACGTATCTTCCTCTCCGTTTTGGCGAGCGGGAAACACGGCTCTCCCGCTCCGAACGAGCGCGCGCGCTCGTTGAGCGCTGTTTGTGCAGGTACGGTCTAAATGAATCCCAACCTGTTGGGTGTCAGGGACTCCTTGAAGCTCTTGTTTAATTGTGGCGGTTCCTCAAAATTTGTTTGTAAAATTTAGGCTGGTAGCTGGTAGTCATATTCTACTCATTAAACATATGTGTAATGTGGTGATTTAAACACCCATAAAATGATACCACTTGAATGCATCTACTGTCCGTTACTCAGGAGAAGACGACCGGAAAGAATGTGACCTTCTTGACTATCGCTGCTGATTATTATAAACATCGCTCAGATAAGCATCCCAGTAGCCAGGTTATTACTCGTGCAGGAAACATGAGTAACAATGCGTATGGAAATTAAAGCTAAGTTCAACAGAAGGAGACCTAATGTTTCCGCTTACTGCAGTACAAATATTTCACGCGTTGTCGTACGTTATCTGTTCACATCCCTTCCTCCTCAGTCCGCTCTCGTCTTCTCCTGAGTCACCGACAGTAGTCTTCTCCGAAAAGATCCAAGAATGCGCTCGAGCAATCCTGGGCCATTCTTCATTTGCTGGAAAGCATCTACAATCCGATCCTGCAGTTCTTCAGGTGAAGTGATGGCTGTTATGTTTGCATAACCCCATACAAAAATATCCAAAACATCGTCAATTAATCTACGTAAAGATTATTATTTTTTTGGTCCTACAGATCATCATCAATTAGGGTTCAATCCTCAAAAGAATAAATTATCATACGTTAACGATCATTCTGTATTTTGAACCCGGATCTTCGGGAGATCGCTTGTGTAGCTGTGCTTTGGGTGCCAGACCATGCGCAATGTCTTGTATCTGGAACTTAAAATGTTCAAACGGGCCATTATACGGAGTGTTTCAGAAGTGATAGTAAAAAAATAGGGATGGGAAGTATCAGAACATGGGAGGAGTGATAGTAGGAGGAAGAAGAATAAAGTGCATAAGATTTGCTGAAGATGTGGCGTTGTTAGCAGAAGAGGAAATAATACTAAAGGATATGTTACTGGAGCTAAATGACAGCTGTGAGCAGTACCAGTGTGGGATGAAGATAAATGCAAATAAGACGAAGAGCATGATCATAGGAAGAAAAATACAGAATATAAACTTGCGAATTCTAACTGAGGCAATAGAGCAAGTGGATAGCTTCAGATACTTGGAGTGTACTATAAGCAGTAACATGAGCTGCTGCCAGGAAGTCAAAAGTAGGATAACAATAGCCAAAGAAGCTTTTAATAGAAAAAGGAGCATCTTCCGCGGATTTCTGGAGAAAGGACTAAGGAAGAGACTAGTGAAGTGCTTTGTGTGAAATGTGGTATTATATAGGGAAGAAACGTGGACATTACGACGAAGTGAAGAGAAACGAATAGAAGCATTTGAAATGTGGGTATGGAGAAGAATGGAACGTGTGAAGTGGGCAGACAGAATAAGAAATAAAGCTGTGTTGGAAAGAATGAGTGAAGAAAGAATGACGCTGAAACTAATCAGGTAAAGGAAAAGGAATTGATTGAGTCACTGGCTGAGAAGAAACTGTCTACTGAAGGATGTACTGGAAGGAATGGTGAACGGGAGAGGAGTTCGGGGCAGAAGAAGATATCAGATGATAGACGACATTAAGATATATGGATCATATGAAGAAACAAAAAGGAAGACAGAAAATAGGAAAGATTGGGGAACACTGGGTGTGTAGTGAAAGATCTGCCCTTGCGCAGAACACTTTTTATTTTTTTTATTTTACTTGGTTATTTTACGACACTGTATCAACTATCAGGTTATTTAGCATCGCTGGGATTGGTGATAGCGAGATGAGGCCATAGATTACCTGACATTTGCCTTATGGTTGGGGAAAACCTCTGAAAAAACCCAGCCAGGTAATCAGCCTAAGCGGGAATCGAACCCGAGCCCGAACGCAACTCCGGATCGTCAGGCAAGCGTCTTAGTCGACTGAGCTACGCCGGTGGCTCGCAGAACATTGAATGAATGAATGAATGAATGAATGAATGAATGAATGAATGAATGAATGAATGAATGAATGGTTTCTAATTATGATACGAAACTATTTCTAGTATATTATTGCATCTTATTTATGCTCCATGTACACTTACTGTGTCTGTGAAATGGCAAGTAAAGTATTTACTTATAATGATAAAGTTAAAAAGTTGGTTTACGGAACTTCTCTCTTAAAACAGTTTGATGTTGGGAGCAGGAAATGTGGATACTGATCAAAGGGAGAAACAGAATAAAATAATAAGTTGAAAATGTGAAATACCCGAAAGCGAAAGTATTTGAAATATGATTGAACCATTTTAGTACACTACTGCGTAACACGCATTTGAACAAATTATTAGCATCTGCCCATCAGCATTTGGCTTACACTCGATCTTTATTTGTATTGCTGTCGTTGCATGAAATACAAACTGAGGCAATTGTTTGGTGAAGTGGTAGATATAACGTATTTGAACATCCTCTTTCAGCTGTCCATCGCGATATTTATGCATGAATGCTATTCGCATGATTTGTTATACGTATATCGTTCTTTCCAAGGATATAGCCTAAACTCTTCTACGCTTTCAGGTGTAAATCTGTAATTCTTATATCGTATGATTTAATACCGGATTCTATTTGCGAGACATAGAGGAATTTTATTGTTTTGTTATTTTCTGCGCCTTCTTCAGATTGGTCATGATCCTTTACCCATTATAAAGAAAAGACGCATTAGAACAAATTATGGACTTGGCAGTATGGTATGGATTGTCAGTGTAGGCTGGGATAAGCCACGCGTATGGGCTCAGTGACTTCAAATTTTGATGTGGGCCAAAAATAACCAACGGAATTTGTGTGGAATCCTCTACAGAGGCACAATTCTTTTAAGTGACATAAATTTACGACACTGGTCTTGCAGCTTTACTTCCCACCCGGGGGAAACCATCCTACTGATCTTATCGCCCTCTAAAATCCATGATTTTCGGCCGGTAACCACTACACAACTGAGGAAGATTGAATGTAATGTATGTATGTATGCATGCAGTTTTTTTAGTTATTTAACGACGGTGTATCAACTACGAGGTTATTTAGCGTCGATGAGATTGGTGATAGCGAGATGGTATTTTGGCAAGATGAGGCCGAGGATTCGCCATAGATTATTTGGCATTCACCTAACGGTTGGGAAAAACCTCGGAAAAACCCAACCAGGTGATCAGCCCAAGCGGGGATCGAACCCGCTCCTGAGCGCAACTTCAGACCGGCAGGTAAGCGCCTTAACCGACTGAGCCACGCCGTTATGTGTGCATGCATGTATGTTTGCACATAATGTAATGTATATATTTATGTATTGTATTGCACTATGTGTACAATAAGTAGGCCTATATTACACATCTTGGTCCATCTTCATAGAGTTTTCACATTTGCAAAGTGGAAACTGAGGACCATATAATGTCAAATAAAGAAGGTAAACTTTCGAATTCTAAATGAGGCAGTAGAGCAAATGAACAGCTTCAAATATTTGGGATGTTCTATGAGCAGTAACATGAGCTGCAGCCAGGAAGTCAAAAGGAAGATAGCAATGGCAAAGGAAGCCTTTAACAGAAAAAGGAGCATCTTCTGTGGACCTCTGGAAAAATAACTAAGGAAGAGACTAGTGAAGTGTTTTGTGTGGAAATTGGCATTATATGGGGCAGAAACATGGACATTACGACGAAATGAAGAGAAACGAATAGAAGCATTAGAAAGTTGGATATGGAGAAGAATGGACCCTGTGAAGTGGATAGACAGAATAAGGAATGAAGTTGTGTTGAAAAGAGTTGGTGAAGAAAGAATGATGCTGGATCTGATCAGGAACAGGAAAAGGAATTGGTTGGATCACTGGCTGAGAAGAAACTGCCTACTGAAGGATGCACTGGAAGGAATGGTGAACGGGAGATGAGTTCGGGGCAGAAGAAGATATCAAATGATAGGCGATATTAAGATATATGGATCCTATGCAAGGACTAAGAGGAAGTTAGAAAATAGGAAAGACTGGAGAATGCTGGATTTGCAATGAAAGACTTGCCCATGGACAGAACACTATGAATGAATGAATATTTATTATAGAGTCTTTCATATTCGATAAGTAATGCTTTCCAAAGTAATTTTCGATGTACACTGTCATATTCTTTCTCTAAATCTATAAATACTAAACCAGTCTGTTTAGATTTTTTCTTGGTATTTCTCTAGTAAACACTTAAAAGGTCAAAATACAACAGTGTTCATAAGTGAAGATTAAAAATAATGGAGATAATTATTACAGTTGTCTGAACACTATTTATTGATAAAATAAATAAAATAATAAAACTGGTCAGAAACCATAAATGTTTCGGCGGCTATGCTCCCCCATCTTCAGTGGTTGTACCACGACTATGGTGTAGATGTTCTACCGCGTGTCGTATCTTAAAGAGGACATCTACACCATAGTCGTGGTACAACCACTGAAGATGGGGGAGCATAGCCCCCGAAACATGTATGGTTTCTAACCAGTTTTATTATTTTATTTATTTTATCAATAAATAGTGTTCAGACAACTGTAATAATTATCTCCATTATTTTTAATTTCTCTAGTAATTATCGTAATTTGGAAATATGGTCAATACATACTCTGCCGGTAGTAAATCCACATTGTTCTTCCAAATCATCCATTTCACTTTCAATTTTGTTCTTCATTAGTTTATTATTATTATTATTATTATTATTATTATTATTATTATTGTTATTATTATTATAGCTAAATATGCACAGCAAACTTGCGCCCATCGACTATTTATTGAAGTAAAGTTATTGTACTGATTTCTCAATAGGCCGCAACGAACTCCTCTCTATACATTGTATTTTGTGAACCGTAACTCGTTTCTTTTTATATTACAATATGTTGTTGGTGTATATTTATCTAAAACTGTATTTAGATTCGTGATATTCAAGATTTTTATTAACTTATTTTTTTCGTGCATAAACTTAGAAGGAATGCCTTACGTTAACGTGAGTAATTATCGGTAAGGCTCTGCCCCTAGTTCTATTTTTAGTGAAACGCAAGAGAAAAGGTATTTAAGCTCCACTTCACCCCTCTTATCAATATCGCTGTTTTATTTCGTACTGCTGATTATTTTTTTTACTATATTTTCTAGGAGTATAGCCTACAGCACTTCAAAATTTCCTGTCATGACGGCTGATTTTTCAAACGAGTTAGCACAAGGATTTATTCCAAGAATTAGGTTGCGGGGAAATGTCAAGGAGCCATTTACGATTCATGGGGTATATTATTTACAGCTACCTACGTACCTACACGGATTGAATTTTTTTCTTTCTCTCTCTCTATCATATGTCAATCGATATCGCTCTCTAATGTCAAGAAAATGTCAAATGGACCTCTGATATAGGACATGCCAGTGAGCACTTAACTTGTAATAGACCATTTAATTTGAAAAGCATCACACGTCGAAATGGCGATAGAGTGGAGAGGACTTTTGACACAGTCATTCATACTGAAGGTATTAATACTAACAATTAAGGAATCTGGTTGTAGATAGAATACGTT
This sequence comes from Periplaneta americana, assembly GCF_040183065.1. Lineage (NCBI taxonomy): Eukaryota > Metazoa > Arthropoda > Insecta > Blattodea > Blattidae > Periplaneta > Periplaneta americana. The sequence continues at coordinate 47,892,596 of NC_091120.1, forward strand.
TTAATTTTGCGATTCAAATGGCTTAGAATTTACGTATCACCGTCACCATCATCAAGAATGAATAACTGGGGTAAATGGGACGTTTAAAAAGGTACGCAAGAACGCGCCCTTGACAAGGGAAATTGAAATTATAAGTGGATAAAGACCATTTTTATGAAATTGAGATTTTAATGCGAAACGCAACTATAGTCTTACTCAATCTCTTGGCGTGAAGTGGTGGTCAAATACTTCATACAAACAGAACTAGATAGCTCTGAATATTATCATTTTTTAGATTTTTACTTTTGTTGAAAAGGGGAAGTGGGCAAAGACCAGACTTACCCAGTTCTCACTCTCGGCGCGACTATTTTGAGATATGGTGAGATGAATTTTCCGCTTTGCATGCAGCTTTAAGACTTACTTCCTTTGAATATGGATATATTAACGTAACTATCCGTCCCTGGAATTCGGGAATACCAACATCAGAACAAGCATAAACTACTATATAGGATAAGTGAAGGTATTAACGTCATCAATTTAAAAAAATTGATTACAGCTGACCAGAAATACTGACAATAATATTGATACAGTAGAGCAGGCATGTCAATTGATGCCCACAGGAGCAAGCGCGCGCTTTAGAGCTCAGGAGAGCCTGAGCGCTTTACAGCGGAGAGGAAAGAGACAGACGAATGAGATGCTATATGCCGCTTGGTCGAGCTATATTCAGAGATGACCAGAACTGATTCAATAGATAAAAGGAAGAGAACTTATTAAAACTATATCCATGTTAATTTTTAGATTTGCCTCAGAAGTATAAGTACATTATAAGAATGTAAGTTTTAATTTTAATGCTCATTTTTCACAAGTTTGATTTGTTTTATTGAAAAGAAATATTTTCTCAACTTTTCTTATAGAAAAATGAAATTTTCAGATATAGGCCTATTTATTTAGTAGCCTTACAGAATGTTTTCGTAAATATAATATACCGTATATACGTATTACTGAAGATAGAGTATTGAAAATTTTGAAAATATTCGCATGGAAATTGTTTGTAAGGAACTGAATTAACAAAGCAACTACTGTTACATCATAAGCAGAAGATGCGTGCCCATGTGTTGTAAAAATGTCAGCTCTATAGTTTCAGCACATTTCGAGAAAATAATTTAATATTCTGATGATAGGAAGTTCTCACCAATATCACCTTAAAAGCATAATGCGATAAGAGTTTTGTTATGTAATATTAGTTACACTTAAAACATATACAGTACCTATGTAACTTTGCTTTGTACTGTAATATTGCTTTGATTAGTTTATTGATTACTTTTGTAAGGCTAAAGATACCATCAAGATCAATTCCAACTTATCATGTCATACTCAATCTCTTTCTTGGGAATATCACTTTCTTTATGAATGATATGTTTCATTCACTTAATACAGTATAATTATACTACTATGGAATTTAAGTGAATATTCCTTCTTAACTCTCTATTATGTTATTAAGATTTAAAACACAAGTGCAATATTAAGAAATCAGTGTTAGTACTTTTGTTTTACAGACAATATAGATAATATCAAACAGAAAGCAGCCATATAAAAATAACGACATAAAATTTCACGTTCCTTTTGAAGTTTGTGCACCACTGTTTTCGTAATGCAACAGGCTGCTTATTCATATACACAACCCTTCCTCTTTCCATACTTAGCGCTTGCTGTCCGCGCACGTCGTCAAGGTCAGAAAAATGCGCTTGCTTTGACATCACTGCAGTAGAGCACCGATTATCCGAAACAATTGGGGACGGGGATGTTCGTATAACTGATTTTTCGGATAACCGATCATTTACGAAAAAAATTGTACCGGTGTCATAAGAGCAGTATGAAACAAAGAAACATTGATATTAAACACAAAACTGTACATATATATTTTGTATCACACGTCTTACAAATAATACAAGAACTGACTAGCCTAATATGACAAGTTCAAAGTGGCCTACAGTTTAGGAAAAGTAGTCCAAAAATATTTTGTTTGCTTCAGTGCTGAGACTCGGGTTTTTTTTTTTTTTTTTTTCTTTTTTGTCTCATAATCTCGCAAACGGCGCTAGCGGAACCTCTATAGGACTCGCGCGCAAATTTGAATTTTCCGACAGGAACGCTTTCGGTTAACCGATGTTTCGGTTGATCGGTATTCCGATAACCGATCCTCTACTGTATTTTAGATATTGATCATTTGTAGCCTTTCCTATGGAATGTACATTTCAAAAATTGTAATTGTGACAAGGTTTTACAACAATACAAGACTTGTGTTAGTATTAGTGTACAATTACTTAGTAAATAAAAGTTGACGCATATTGGCGCTATTGCCTGCAGTGAAGGTAATAACGCCACTTATTTCTTTAGAACAGAGAAATATGTTTATAAGCAAAAGTGACAAACGTAAGATTATGTTATAGATTTAAACAACTATAAATGATTAGGAACAACAAAAAAGTCTCAATACTCATTACCACATAACTTTAAAAATTCAATTACGTTCACTGTCATTGAGTGGTGTGCAACCGTTTTCACATAGTGAACAGAGTCCAGCTTTCTTTGTGCTATGACGCTATCCTTCTCCTCCATAATCTGACCTAAGAATTTTATTTTCCTTACTAGTATCGTTCACATGATACTTTCTATCCCCATTTCGAATCTAGCAGCTAGGTTAGAAGCGTTCCACGGGATTCCTAGAAATTTCTTACAATATTTAGATCTAATTCTTCACAGAGTGTTTTTTTTTCTATATATGGAGGGAGGTGCCTGAAGGCTAGCAACACCTTGCCACTCCTTTTCGTGAGCTTGATTGTTGAATCCGATTGACCGCTTTTTTTTTTTGTAGATGTCGTGACTCAGCAATGTGGTGCCATCTGTCGATTCAGTCATGTATGATTATGATCCGATGAAGACCCACTAAAGTCCTTTCATCCCCGGAGTGCGTTTGCATGCTGATCCAGAGCTGCGCTCATACGTTGGTTCGTTTCCCGCTTATACTTTTTTTTTTCCGGGGATTTGCCCAACAGTAAGACCAATGGCAAGTAATGACAACTTGCCAAATGCCGTCTTGCTATCATAATTCTATCTACGTTATATAAAATAGTAGTTGATACCAGTGGCGTAGCATGAAATTTTGAGCAGGGGAAGCTAACTCAAGTTGTCTTTCATGCAATATGAGAAAACGTATTACAAAAATACAGTCTTAAAATAAATAGTAGTCAATTTCAAGTCAGGAGTCGAAGATTGGTTGGAACCTCGTAAGTGACCTCAAATGATACGTAGTAAATTATGATTTCACGGTTTACACATATCTCTAACAAATAGACACGTATACGTATAACATTAGCTCACTCCCTGTCATACTTAGAGGAATGACAATATTAGTATCATTACGTAAGTATGCGTCTGTCTTTTGGTTGTGTCCTTCATTGACAGCAAGGGAGTCGGTCATTTGTTTTTTAAATCACACTTTTGTTTCGTAAGTCAGTTTTCATAATACAATTGTCCTAAAAAAAATTCAAGTAAATTAGTGTCAGGAACTGTTATTTCGCTCATTATTTATTATATCAGCCACAATGCACACTAACACTTCAACTGAACACAACTGACGAAAAGGGATAACTCGGGAACTACTTATTTTAAATGTTAAAGCTAGCTTCTTGCGAACCTTGCGACTAGGGTAGTTTAGTTAGAAAGGGGTGGAAAATCTGCTGGGTGGATTATACAGAAGAAACCGGTCTGCTTGGAAGCTGGTGTGTGCAGGCTTCTTGTTTACTGCTGCATCACAAATCATCCTGAGCTGCCGCATCACAATATTTAACGCGTAAATATAAATTCTATTAAAATTAATAAATAATTTTGTCCATAAACTGCAGGTTTATTATGAAATTATTATTAACTGGGGAAGCTAAGCTTTTTAGCTTACATTGACGCTACGCCACTGGTTGATACAGCGTCATTAAATAACTGATTCCTTTTTTTTTCTTGTTTCTTGCTTTTTCTGTCGTCATTCCCATGTGTTCTCTGATAGGAACTACAGAGATATCTTTATTAGGCCGCCAACCAAGTCTCTGTTTGCAGAGAAATCTAATTGCGAAACTAGTAATTTGGTGGAACAAGGAACAGATGACGGGTAATTTTTCTTCGGCCAATGCTTTATCGAAAGAACCTATGATAAACATTTGTGTCACTTTCTTTGAAATCCATCGCTGTTAGTCAGGTTTGAATCCACGAACCTCAGACTTAGTGACTAAGTGATGGCACTTATTAGTCCATCGAGGACTGCTTTACTCATTGTACTGTACTTTGATATCTTGACTAGCGAGATATTTTCATGAAGAAGTAAGTGTATGTGGTTGTCATGGGTTTAGAGAAATCATTCGCTGCATAGAACTTCAGATAGAAATATTGTTTCGTGGACGTTGTTGGGATAAAGCGTCTGAAGGGTGTTCTAAAATGTTCACTAAACTTCGAAGATATAGCTCGTAAGTAACTCTACTTTCTCAAGTTTTGTCGTTTTTCAATTTCTGCAGTACGTTTTATATGGAAGCACTGCGAAACTTTGTCAGCCATAGCCTTGATATAAGTTATAATATATCGTATTGCAGGTTCTGTAATATAAGCGTTTCTCCGGCCGTGATGTAGTGTTACGCAATGGCTAAGGCGCAGATTTTACGTTGCGTGGAAGGCAGTCTTGAGAAGTTGTACATAAAACTTTTGACTGCAACTTTTTCTTAAGGTTAGTATTTATTAATAATTGTAATATAGTAACATGACAGTATAACGAAATTCTAAGAATCTCTGAAATTCTTTGGAGTGAAATTTCGTCATATCGAAATAAGTTATTTTTCTTTAAAAATAAAAAAAAACACGCTTATTCATTTACTACTACTTACACCGTAAATTCCACATGCTTTGCGTGTAGGTCTAAAATATCCTTAAATAAAATAATAACTCAACTTGCATTGCATTTCAAAAGAAAAAGTTTCGAGAAGGCCATAAGAGAAGTACAAAATTTAAGTTTTATGAAACACTTTGTAAGAAAGATCTGCTATGTTTGGAAAGCCACGTTGCGAAATTAGTGAGGTGTGATTGGTAGAAGGAAACTAAATGGAGCGATCAAGAAAACAACTGTATGAAAAAACGAATACGAAATTTATAGATATATCGCATCAACATACTACATTAGCTAGACATTTTACGACCGTGTGACCACTATGCAGTTGCAATGTTATTGTAATATAAAATGTATTTCTATTTACTAACGAATTGTACTCTACATTTTTTAAATACTTTTCGGTAAATAGATAGATTTTTTCGACATGGGAGAGAAATTTTTATTTCGCCTATACTAATTTTTCGTAAAAACGAAATTCGTTAAAATGAAGTATTTTAACAATAAATTATATTGGAAAGAGGCAGGGGACAGAACATAATTTTGTAATGCTGAATATTTCGTGGTATTGGCGTTCGTTATAATGACATTTTATTGTAGTAAGTTGTACCGTAAAACAGTGGATCCCATCCTTTTGAATGTCACGGACCCCTTGAAGCTTATATTTAATTTTGGCGGAACCCCAATATTAGAAAAAAAATCAAGAAACATGCTAGTATTTTTCATACATGTTTAACATATTGGGTTATCTTATTTCCTAAATTAATGTTAAAGTCATGTTAAATTCAGTTATTTTAACTGCAATTACATTTGAAATTATATAGTTTGAATGTCCACTTTTTAAGCTTTAAAATGAGCTATGAATTAAACCTGTACAATGTACAGATTCGGAGATAGCCTACATGTGTTTGTAGAATACAGTAACCGGCCAATGTCTTTAAATTTGACTGCGAATAGTTTTTTAAGAAGTTGTGTTACATCATAATTAACATAATGAGGTTACTTCCTTTGATGTAGGAAATATATAAAACAAGTTTGAACTATTTATAGAAATGTAGTGTTTTTTAAATGTTCCATTTCACGTAGAATGACATTACTGAATCATTATTTTTGTATTCAGAGGCCAGAAATGCTTGTGTTTTCTTCCACCATGATTGACTCCTGTCGAGCATACCTATTATAGCAGTATTATGTAAGTTAAGACTTCTGCATCTTTCTGAAAGTTCTGTTACTTGGTTTGAAAGAAGTATCGATTTGTGTTTTTTTTTTACTCCAGATTAAAATCGCAAGTTTCTTGTTTATGTTAGTTAATTAGGATACAATTAATTATACTTAATCACTCATTTAAAGTTTGTGTGACTGCAACCTGTGTATATTTTTGTGTGACTTTACTTCGTTTATAGTGTTTTTTTTTTTTTCCTTTTTATTTCTGTTATTGTATTTGTATTCCTGGTGTTGTGGAAGAGAAGGCCTGATGGCCTTAACTACACCAGAATAAATAAATAAATAAATCTTAATATATTTTTATTAGGTTATTTTACGACGCTTTATCAACAGCTTTGGTTATTTAGCGTCTGAATGAGATGAAGGTGATAATGCCGGTGAAATGAGTCCGGGGTCCAACACCGTAAGTTACCTAGCATTTGCTCGTATTGGGTTGAGGGAAAACCCCGGAAAAAACCTCAACCAGGTAACTTGCCCCGACCGGGAATCGAAGCCGGGCCACCTGGTTTCGCGGCTAGACGTGCTAACCGTTACTCCACAGGCGTGGACTCTTAATATATGTTCAATGAAATGCAAGATTGCCTTCATATTAAAGAATAGTGACATTTCCCTCTAAAGTAAACATAACAACCTTCAAGGTTATAATGGTTGGAACTCAGAACTCAGGACGGTTGTTTACATCATATAACCCGGGACGCAGGAAGGTTGTTTTGATCATAGAATGCGGGATGCAGGAGAACTATTTTGATCGTAGAATCCGGGGCGCAGGAGGGCTGTTTTGAACACAGAATTCGGGACGAGGAGGGTTCTTTTGTTCATACAATTCGGGACGCAGAACTGTTGTTTGATCATACAATCCGGTCGCAAGGGATTGTTTTGATCATACAATCTGGGAAGCAGGAGAGTTATTTTCATCATAGAATCCGAGACGCAGGAGGGTTCTTTTTGTTTATAGAATTCGGGATGCAGGAGTGGTTTCCACATAGAATCATAGAATTCGAGACGCAGGAGGGTTGTTTCCATGATAGAATTTAGAACGCAGGAGGGTTGTTTTGGTCATAGAATCCGGGACGCAGAATGACTGTTTCCATTATAGAATCCGGAACGTAGAAGGATTGTTTTGATCACAGAATCCGGGACATAGGAGGGTTGTTCATCCATTACAACCTAGAATGTAGGAGGGTTGTTTCTGTCATAGAATCCAGGACGCAGGAGGGTTGTTTATCCATTACAACCTAGAATATAGGAGGGTTGTTTCTGTCATAGAATCCGGGATGCAGGAGAGTTGTTTATCCATAATAGAAACCGGGTCGCAGGAGACTTATTTCCGTCACAGAACGTAGAACGCAAAAGGGTTGTTTCCATCATAGAATTTAGAACGCAGGAGGGTTGTTTTGGTCATAGAATCCTGGACGCAGAATGACTGTTTCCATTATAGAATCCGGGACGCAGAATGACTGTTTCCATTATAGAATCCGGGACGTAGAAGGATTGTTCATCCATTACAACCTAGAATGTAGGAGGGTTGTTTCTGTCATAGAATCCGTGACGCAGGAGGGTTGTTTATCCATCATAGAAACCGAGACGCAGGAAGGTTGTTTCGATCATAGAACCCGAAACACAGGAGAGTTATTTCCGTCATAGAACGTAGAACGTAAGAAGGTTGTTTTGGCCATAGAATCCGGGACGCAGGAGGGTTGTTTCCATCATACAGAAGTGTGAAAATTATTAGAATAATCTTAATTTTAAAGGTTTTTAATAGTTCCTTCACAAATATTAATTGAATTGATGAATATTGGTATATATTACTATACTGATGTAGGATATATTTACTACTAACAATGCCGGAAAGCATTGTTGTACATTAGTATTTTTCTTATTTTACAATTGTTATGGGAATTCAGAAATTATTATATTATGTTGGCGGAATTGGAAACATAAAAAATTATATGCACAAAACAGATGTATACGTTCATTTGAACCTTCACAACAATGTAAACGCAAAGAACAATTTGTTTAAAGCATTTCTTAATTAATTTTTGATGTTTCCTATTCCGCCAACATAATATAATAATTTCTGAATTCCCATAACAATTGTAAAATAAGAAAAATACCAATGTACAACAATGCTTTCCGGCATTGTTAGTAGTAAATATATCCTACATCAGTATAGTAATGTTATATACCAATATTCATCAATTCAATGAATATTTGTGAAGGAACTATTAAAAAACCTTTAAAATTAAGATTATTCTAATAATTTTCACACCTGCGACGCAGGAGGATTGTTTCCATCATTGAATCTGGGACGCAGGAGGGTTGTTTCCGTCATAGAATTCGGGGCGTAGGATGGTGTTTTGATGACGGTACCGACACTCTAGAACGTAAAAGGTTACGACTCGTACCGAACTAGTGTTCTGCGGGTTTGAAAAACCTCCCGAGACGAAAATAAACTTCTAATTTTGCTGCGGAGACAAACCATTACACATTTAACAAAACAGGCATTTGATTTTATGAATATAGATTTTGCTCCTATGTACAGTGCTGGTAGGTGGAAACACTACTCTTCGTCACTAATATTACTGTAGGGAAAAGGGAGGCCGATTCTCTATTCAGAAATTCCAACAGTAATTACGTTTAATTAAATAATTTTTTGTAAGTGATGTCAGTTCTGTTCCCTTGTTACATGTGCATGTTTGAAGAGTGCTCGGAAACTAGGTCATAACAGATTTTATTATACTCTTCTCTAGTGCTGTTATCATTGCTGTTACCTTCACAAGCAATTAAAGCTTTATCGTATTCAGCATATCTCTTCAAATTCTGTTCAAACACTAAACTTGCACGTGTAATGAAACTGCATGTTCATTTGGTCAGTATGGAGTAGCAGTAATACAAGCAATTGGGCGTACATTCCATGTCTGAAATGCTATATTAAATCTCCATCTTGTTTAAGGGAAGATGGTTGTTATGGTGTATGAAAACAAAAAAAAAATATTGCCTGAAGTCATATTCCGATAGATTTGATCCTAATAGTCTTAATTTAGTATTTTTTGTGCTGAAGAGGACTTTTGGCTGTTGAATTAACCTAGAAAGATTGTTATCTACTACATTATAAGTTAGAAATTAAATTTTCAGTTTTAATCGTAAAGCAAAGAGTTTTAAGTTACTCGTATTAACATATTTAATAGAACATATAAATTCATAATTGGGGTGATAGTGTGAAGATAATCAGTTATCGCCTTAATAAATAAAATTAGGATCTTAATGAATATATCATTTAAAGAATACTGACAAACAGAATAACATCCTTGAACTCAGAATCTACAAACGATACGTCATGTGAAAAAACTGCAGTATATAGGAAGTTCCATTTGAACTAAGGAGTTGTGGGTGATTTCCAGTTAACCGGAAATTTATTTTTTTACTAAAAATATACAGTTTTATGTATTTTCTTCCCCGGAAAACACCGTATCAATTTACATAAATATACAGGGTGTTTCCGAGGTGGTATTACAAACTTTCAGGGATGATGGCGAAGGGCACATGTATCAATTTGAGATCAGGAACCATGATCCGGAAATGACTGAGTCTAAGGTTATAAGCAAAAATAGTTGTGTGGAAATGGAATTGTAATTTGGTAACACGTGCCCTCCTTCCCTTAACCTTTGGAACAGTCGTGGAAAAATGGTATGGGCCGGATGTCTCCTACGTGGGTACTTTGCCTGATACAATCTGTGAGCTTGTCTACTGTTCCCATTGGCTCATCCGTATTCGCAAATCAGGTCTGCTCGCGTACTCCTCCATTTCACTAGGACTGATCGACTGGACACTGCAACTTGTACACATACACTGCTGTCTACAGACGTGCGTATCAGGACTGACCATGTCCGTTACATATTACGCCATCTGCACTGCTTTAGTGTAGTTTCCTTTCTCCATCCCTCAGACAGCGCACTGAATGTCTATCGTAAGTAGACAACGTAAACAACGTCAGATGAATACAGTATGTGTAAGATGTACAGATAAATACACATAAATAAGGTGTACAGAGGAATAAAATTATTTCATTTCCACAGAACTATTTTTTCTTGTAACTTTCGACTCGGTCATTTCCGGACCAGGGTTCCTTATCTCAAATTGATACATGTGCCCTTCGCCATCATCCCTGAAAGTTTGTAACACCACCTCGGAAACATCCTGTAGATGTATAAATACAAAAGGTATCTGGGGTTGCCACGTACATAACTTATGCACTTAAGTGCTCTTCGAAATATGTTTCAAAACAATATCAACCCATTGCGTAGCAAGTAAAGAAAACTAATTAGTACAATATTAATTTTATAGGAAAATATTTTTGAGACGACTAATATTACTGTCTACTGGTACACAGTGCTTCAAATAAAACTTTCTCATACTTAACACAGACCTCTTGACTTGTTCAGATACTTAACAGCATTAAATGGGGCCCTAAGTTCATGTGATCACAATGGTGTACAGACACTAAATATGTGTACAAACACTAAATATGTAATTAATACTTGAGGAGAAAAATTCGCTTCGGCGCCGGGGATCGAACCCGGGTCCTTGGTTCTACGTACCAAGCGCTCTGACCACTGAGCTACACCGAATTCAATCCACAGCACCGGATCGAACTCTTCCCCTACAGTGTTTCCCTTTTGTGGTCTGACTCCAAGTTGGGCATATGTGTTGACGTTTATATTCCAACGGTCTTACTAATAAACCATGTATAGTTTTTATACGAGACTTATGCAGCGTTGAGACAGAAAATGTTACTAATAAACCATGCATAAGCGATGGATGTATAAACAGTCTGTAACTATACAATGGGAATTGCTTTGCAGTGGTTATATTCATAAAACCCCTTGTTTAAGCGTTGTATATAAAGAAAAAATGGCCGCCTCTCTAACAGCTGTTCGTATCGACTGTCATTTTATGATGATGGATGCCTTGTAACCACAGAAGAACACACCAAAGAGCACAGAATAAGTAGAATAATATTGCTTTAGCTTGTACTCTTTGACCAAAATACAGTATAGTGTGGTAATCGATCAGAGCCAGTTGTACTATCGATACTTTCACAAGCCCACTAGAGCGCTCTACCGGATGCAATAGAGAACCTCAGATATTCTATTACCTTTCGTAACGAAGTAATGACGAAACTATGACGTAGCTGTTTAACAGTTATACTGTTATACACGACGTATGTAGTGATTATTAGTAAGGAATTTACACACGCCTTATAAACGAGCTACTCTTTGTATAAGTATAAAACAGTTAAACGCCTGTATATAGAGTTTTTATTAGTAAGACCGCAAGTCAACTGCCATTATACAAGGAGCGCACTCATCTGAGTGACTAATGGCCGGGATTCCCCGGCGCCTGAGCGAATTTTTCTCCTCAAATATTAACTGTCATTGTAACAGATATTATTCTGTTGGACCAATTAATAACATCTTTAGTAAACTAAATAATATGTAACTACATCCAATGTCTATTATTATTATTATTATTATTATTATTATTATTATTATTATACATTCACAAATAGTGTTTGTATGACTGTATAATCAACGTGATGCAAAATCACCGCTTAAAGACAACACAGATCAAATATTAGACAAGGATACACATCCAACCCATATAGAATATTAATTAACACGTCTCTATTGGGAATCGCACCCAAGTCTGCTGAATTTCTAGTCGAGAACACAGCCACATATTATACAACTTGCATTGCGTAATGAACTAATGCTGTCGGTGACGTGGAACCTAATATTTCCTCAAGAGTTGACGTAAAAAGCGCCTATTTCGTGAAAAAGAAGTGGCGAGTTGATATAGGCCTAGAAGAATCTATTTTACCGACGGAAGATAAAACTTAAGAACGTATGTTACCTATTATAAATATTAATATTCGGAACTAAACTTTCTCTTCTGAGATACGAAAAATCGACAGGTGCATAGCTTTACTCTGTTACGTATCTTTATTTAGAACTACTTGTGGCTGCGATCAACGGTCGACAGGTGTATAGCTTTACTATGCTGCATTTCTTTACATAGAGAGGGGTTGCTGACGTACAACGGGCGTAACAAGAACCAGGGGAATGCAGGGAGCGCAAGAGGAATTCAAGGAGCATGTGAAATGGACAGACAGAATAAGAAATGAAGCTGTGTTTGAAGGAGTGGGTGAAGAAAGAATGATACTGGAACTGATCAGAAAGAGGAAGAGAAAAAGGAATTGATTGGGTCACTGGTTGAGAAGAAACTGCCTTCTGAAGGATGCACTGGAAGGAATGGTGAACAGGAGAAGAGTTCGGGGCAGAAGAAGATATCAGGTGATAGACGACATTAAGATATATGGATCATATGCGGAGACTAAGAGGGAGGTAGAAAGTAAGAAAGACTGGAGAATGCTGGGTTTGTAGTGAAAGACCTGCCCTTGGGCAGAACACTATGAATGAATGGACGATACTCATTGTACCAAATCAATACTTAAGTATGGAATTGCCGATAATAAGTTTGTAATTACTGTTATTCCTCCATGTGCATATCAAGTGGCCAACATGACAAAGGGAATAATATAATCTAACTAGTGGCTTGTGCAGCAAATGCTGCGAACTGAGTTCATTAGACGTTCAAATAAAAATTTTTCAGACTTGCAGTATTTTGAATGAAGAATACCAGACATTTTGAAAGTTATTTGCTTCCATAATAATGAAACATACTCCCTCTGAATGTTTTTTTTTTATGCCAAATACTTTTTCTTGAACCTATCCACCTTCCGTTTTTTTATTTTTAGCGCGAAAACGCAAGTAAAAATGTCAGGACGATCAGTGGGTTTTTCATGTTGGAGTAAAGCAATAGCTATTTCAGGTCATTGTGGATTGTAGGTGAAAGTTAAAAAAATGCCAGGTTTGCTATGCTTTCGAACAATAGACATAGCATCTTGGTATAGCTATTGCATGTAGAACTTGAAATGTAGAGGGTAACATCATTTTATCCTGCTAAGAGATCTTGCTGAAATGATCGGGAGACTACATAATTTTGTAGGCTTCTTATTTTATCAGTAAGTAATACCGTTTGGTCTTTCCTTAGGAACTGTAATTTTGCGCTCTCTCGAGCCAATACTGAAGAGAATGACGCATATAAATATCTACACCACACCGCCATTAAGTATATGAAAAAGACCCAACCCCACTTGATTAATAACTATAAAAATATTTCATTTTTAATACCGATATTATTATCTTACGTAAGGTTTGTAGTTATATGTACTATACAGCCGCCACTTAGTAAAATATAGAAATTAAGATCTAATTTAAGATATTCTCTACATCTACTGACATAACCCCAAAACGTTTCACTTTCATATCATCAATATAGCAGTAATATGTAAATTAATGAAAAATAGTCACATCATGGCATTAACCCTATAATAATATTTCATTTCTAATGGTAATAATGTTATCAAACCACCTAAAATTTTATAGATTTTAATGTCCAATACAGAGCTGTTCAAATTATATATAGATGTCTAGGGAAAGGAAGTTCATGCATTTGCATATTTGTTCTCTATCGTTATGTGAATATGCTGAAAGATTATCTACATGAATCACAAATTTCTGAATACAATGATATTACTTTTATTGTGCATAAAAGTGCATATTCTGCCTTTATTTATAAAATCATCATATTTTAACATTTATGCAGGGAAACTGCATATTATGTATGTTTATTTGTCTTTCCCTCATTTTTAAAAATGTGTAACGTCGTAAACACGACTAATTTATGTTCATGAATTTTGAACTTAACAATGACGCCCTCATAGGGAGCCTCTCAAGTTAGCAATTGGTATTCCTTTACTACAGTCTTTAGCAGATTTCGATAGAACAATATCCAGTTTAACATCAGTTCCAGGAAATGTAGGAGATAAAGTGAACGAGAAAACAGCAAATATTCTTTCCAAAATCCCTTGCTATTATCCACTTAAAGATATTCAAGATATTCTCGAAGGAAAAACACCCAGAAAATCAACAAATTTTCTATAGAACAGGTCACAGCTTTTGTGCAAGCTCCTCTTGTGACGTAGAACGAAGTTTTTCGCGCTACAAAGCTATGCTGAGAGACAACAGAAAACATACGTCACTGCTTAGTTGTGAACTGTAACAGCATGAATGGAGCATTCAGCAATGAGGCAAGCACTTCAAAATCCATAGACTTAAAGGCCCATTCACAATGAAAATTAAACATAACCGTAACATAAATACAGAAGTTTGTGGCCAGGTTATCAAATGGGATCATTCACAATGATTCACATAAACACTGACATTAACATTGCAGTTAGACGTTAACACGAAAGTTTGCGAACTCCAAACTTTCATGCTTATGCTTACGTGATTTGCAAACAATACACAATCGTGGAGCACTGAAGTATACGACAGAATATGAGGAAATGGCGTCGTTGTTATGTTTCCATGGTTACCAAGTACCTTTGCGGTTATGTTTATGTCCCCATCATGAATGATGTGATTTTACCGTAACGTTTACATTCTTAAGTTAACGCTTATGTTATTTTTAATTTTCATTGTGAATGGGCCTTTCACCTAAGTTACCTATACCTTATTATTCTGTTAAAATAATCTCAGACTGATAATGCATATTTTGTAGAATATATATCTATTTTTACGGCATAAATACATACATATTCTTCTCGTTTTTAGGCCATGAACTTCCTTTCCCTGCTAATGTCGGTTTGGTTGTGTCTGCATGAAAGTGAGCAATGATGTGGAGGAAGAAAAGGATACTCATGCCTGTTACTTTCAAATAGATATTTATCGGAAAGTATTTTTTTTTTAATGTAGTAAACTTTATTGTACATAAATAAATGCATTATAGTTGAGAATAACAAGAACAGAGAAAGGAAAAAACAAAAATAAAATAAAATAACTTGACACTTGTTTATGGGTATTGCCCACTGGCAATCCCAAAAGTACTCTATAGCCTCATATCACTACGACGTTTTCTTTTTAGTCTTCTATGTGCAGGATCTTGCTGTGGATTAGCGACAATGACTTGAAGTAGCGGATTCGTGTGGTTTAGAAAGGAGTTATACAGTCTGATGTAGCTCTCTCTTAGGACCTGCATCACCTCAGAAATACAGAGATCGTCGTGCAGGTACTTGTTGCTGATATACCAAGGTGCACCAGACATCAGCCTCAAATAGCGATTTTGCATGACCTGTATTCTTCTTATTTGTGATGCAGAAGCAGATCCCCAAATTGAACATCCATATTGCCACACAGGGCGCACAATTGAAATATAGATAAGTCTCTTGTAGTGTAGAGACAATGGAGACCTGTCTTGAATAATGTGTTTTAGCAGGTAGATTCTGTGTCTAATTCTTTAAAAAATGTCCGATATGTGGTTATGCCAAGTAAGTTTGCTATCCAAGATTAATCCAAGATATCTGACAGATTGAGCCATTGGTACTTCTGAACCATCGGAAAGTATTGAAATTAGCCACCGGCGTGGCTCAGTCGGTTAAGGCGCTTGCCTGTCGGTCTGAAGTTGCGTTCGGACGCGGGTTCGATCCCCGCTTGGGCTGATTACCTGGTTGGGTTTTTTCCGAGGTTTTTCCCAACCGTAATGTGAATACAAGGTAATCTCTGGCGAATCCTCGGCCTCATCTCGCCAAATATCATTCGCTATCACCAATCTCATCGATGCTAAATAACCTAGTAGTTGATACAGCGTCTTTAAATAACCAACTAAAAAAAATTAAAACATATTTACATTTTGTTTCCCCCCACCCCTTTAGAATCGCCTTTACGTTACCCCTCAACGTATGGTTCTTTCCTTTTAAATCATCCTGTATGCTCGAATAATTTTTCGTAAATGCTTTCGTTTCGTTATTTTGTATTCTTTTTCAATTCCTTTGTCTTCACTTTTCACGTGATTGTAAGTTATTACCAAGGTTATGCGAAACTCGTGTTTTTACCCAACTGTTGAACGGTATCAACAAGATTATTATGTCTAACTCGTTGTCATGAGAATATGATTATCATCTGTTTGACAAAGACCCAGTCAATAAATAACAATGTCTCACGGTTCGGAAGCCAGCCCGTGAACGCTCTGAATTGAAGTTGGTATTCAGGTTTGAGACTGTCAGGGAATTTCTATGAGAATTTGGTGCATGACAATGAAACCATTGAAGCTCAAATGATTAGTAGACTGAAATTCATTGTATATTCAGGAATAGAAAATGTTATAGATAAGCCTGGTTCTCTTGTTTCATCCTCTTACGAGGTAATAAATACAAAAGCAGATCTCAAATAGGACGAGACACGGGCTTGATCAGTGCTTTCCGACCGATGGAACATGTCGAGTTATTCAAGTGTCATTGCCGCATTGTAACTTTTTCATATTCGTGTATTAATACATAGTTTTTTGTCGATTGATCATTTAATGCATGGAAAATGCAGCTGTCAGTGTGAACCAACACCAACACACTCATGCACAAAAAACCAATAATAACGATTTTACAAGTCCATAATGTCAACACAAATTTCTACGTAATTAATATTTACGTAAATGCTGCAAGTTAAAAAAAGAGACACTCGTTTACATACCAATCCTAATATTACATTATTTGGACATGCACTGTGGAAATAAGAAATTATTGAATTGTAAACCATATTTTATTTTTATTTAAACTTCACCACAAACAGAAGCAAGCTTCCAATATTATAAGTGACTTACATTGATACAATTTATGTACAGAATACATAATAGTGAAAAAAACAAAACAAGCAACACAAACGAAAGAAAGAAGGATAGATAATAGATGCTAGAATATAATATTGCAGTTAATATTAGTGCCAAATGTTAATATAATAATGCAGAATTATTTCAAAATTAGAGTAAAAACATTACAATACACTTGTTAAGAATTTAAATACTTAAGGAAATACAGTTCTTTTTAAAATTATGACATTTTTTAACTGATAAACTAAAATCAAATTGAGAATCACAGAGAGTTGTAAGTATTACCCTAGATCATATATGTAACAGATAGGTCATCGCTATGTTAAAATCGTTTGCACTTTGAAGAGAACAACCGCCAGGATCGCCACCCGTCCGCCGTGAACGAACACGAGATGGCAGTGCAGTCGCTAATGCAATTCAAATGGGAATTTTGACGTGACTCCTTATGTAACAACTAGATGGCAGCGTAGTAAACCTGACAAAAGTTGTTAACGTCAAAGCCTATAAGGCCGACCTATCTGGAATATATATGATCTAGGGCATTATACACAACAAACAATGGAGAGTTCTTGAAGAAAACAGTTCTAGGAATTGGAATAGCAAAAGATTGCCTATGACGTAATTCTGTTCCTTTTATATTGAAATGAAGGAATTTAAGAAAATTACAGTTATACAATATACCATTAACTGTATCGTAGAGTCAAATATGGCTATTTATTAATCGTCTAGACTTTAAAGTTTCATAGTTAAATTCAAAATGTAACAAATTCTATGAAATTTGCTTTTCACAAGACGACATGTGATGTTTTTTTTTTTTTTTTTTTTTTTAGTATAATACCGTAAAAATCTTTTTTGTATCCTTTCTACTTGCAACTGGGGTGACTATATTATACGAGTAGATGCATACTCTATGTCATGTCATTGCTACCTACACGTACTAGCGTAACTGCGTATCCTGAAATATTTCATACTAAAATCATATTTGCACCTATAGGGCCTACTTATGGCCTTTGAGAAAGCGGAGGTTCATTGCCGCCCTCACATCGGTCCCTATCCTGAGCGAGATTAATTCAGTTCCTACCATCAGTGAGGGAAGTGAGACTGTACGCGCCGGTATGGAATACCGTTACTGGTTTCTATGGCCAGAAAACATAAATGACATACCGTCACTGAAAAAATGTGATTCGTAAAAATTTTTTTATTCATTTCTTCACAGCAAAGAGTACTATCTGTTTGCTTCGCAAATCTAAACCACAGCCTTCTGGAACTGAATTCAACGTGTATTTACGCACGTTTATTTGATAAAGTCAACCCCTGGAATGCTTACAAGGTTAGTATTTCAGGTATAGAAGGCTCTGGTGTGTAGTTTATAGTGGCAATTGTTTCCAATTTAGTGACTATGTCATTTTTGTTGTTGCAGTTTTTATTAATAATTAAGTAAGGCACTTTGAAGCTTTAACATTATTTTAAATGATAAGACTCAATGGACATTACAAAATAATCTAGTAAATAACTGAAATTATTTTATTAAGAAATTTAATGTGTTGCGTAAGCTACAAAGATTCGCGTTACTGACTGCACGAAACAATTTATTGTATACATCATGCCTTTTTAAATCGAGGTATGCCAGGCGAAAATCTTGTGGTAGCACACCGCCTCTGGTTTTTTTCCCACTTCCCTCACTGGTTATAGGATCTTATATTGCCTATTAGTAGCATAGTACCACAGTCTACTATATACAGTCACGAAGCTTGAGTTTTGAGAGTGCTAGAAACAATAGACTGTGACGGTACTATTTTGCATTGCCTGTAATGAGGCGATATTAGCGATCCTAGTGGTGAGCAACTATCTAATGTTTGCATATTTATTACGTATTGAGCTTCGCGACTGTATATACTAGACTGTGATAGTACAGTCCGCATTTCAGGAGAAGATCCAAGGAAGGAATGCGAGTTTTTCCCCCACTCTTATAATCTATCCCCGACACGGAACCGGCCCGCCAATGACTGAGCCTTGTTTGTCCCAGCCGGCCAATGACACCACTCCCATCCACCTGCTCCTTGAAGAACGCTGAGTTACTGGCTTACTCTCTCCTCTTACCCCGCAAGGACAGTAGTCCCCTCGCAGGGATCCTCTCGTGAAATTTGGACAGTAACGTCTTCTGTATTAAAATACCAATCATGTTGAGTGTAGTCATGATTTAAATTTCAGGAATTTTAGCAATATATATATATATATATATCATCATCATCATCATCCTTCACGAATTAGGCCTCTGTAGACCTGTTTCGGCCCCATCTAGCAGTCTCTTATACTGCTTGTTTGAGGCTTGAAAGTAATGTAGTTTTCCCTAAGATAGGTTACTAGCCTTATCGTTAGGTAGTCCAGTAGTGCGGCTGCCACTTTTAGCCTCTGGACAGGCTTGTAATGCAGCATATATACAAGCCTATATATATATATATATATATATATATATATATATTTTTTTTGCCATGTAAAATTTGAAGTTCTTCACCTATCAGAAAATTTTATGAATTTTCTTGTTCTATTTTTTTAAGTCATCAGCAAACATTTTCAAAAGACATGCGTATTTTATTTAAAGATCCAGTACATGCCTCTCTCGCTGTTTTCTCAGCTTTTTGCTTTGTATAAAATGCTCCTTGCTACAGACTTCTTTTCCGAATGAGTTGAACATTTCTGATAATGTTGTAGCTTAATAAGTACAAGGATTAAAGTTGGCCTATCTCTGTTTCTTCATGTCCATTAACATGTATTATAAATCCTGATAGATTTAATTGCAATAATGGAATTTTTAATAATATTATTGGAATTTTAGAAATGTGTTTACAGCGAAATATATTTATCTCTGTTTATTAAAAACCCAGAGTAATTTTTGTTCATGCACACGTGATATGTATGTGTGCAAAATTTCAGCTCAATCAGATTAAAATTGTTACGCAAGGGACTTTTTATATCAACTAATAATTAAAATGCAATAAATGCTAATAACTTGAGAGCAAATAAAGCCATGTAGTTAAAATTTGATGCAACGTGCGTGTACTAATAAGTTCATAAACATGTGGTAAAATATCATAATGATAACTTTAAAACTACTGTAGTGAAAAAATTCAGTCGTAACTATCTTTGACAGCTGGTAGTCTTTTGTTAAGTTTTCCTTGTATACAGACAGGAGACTTGTATATGTTGTTCATTCACTGTGGAAACTCTAACCGTGAGTTCCCAGATCTGATGTTCAGGAATGAATATGTGAAAAGAATGTACTGTATATTTTGTAAGGGTAGCGGGCACTGCCAGAACGGATTGTCTTCACTTTTACTTGGAATGATGTGGAACTCATGACTTTCCTCCGTAAGACCAACAACTACTTCATGAGTTTAAGACATGTAGGGTAAGGTTGCATAATTCCGTGACATATTTAATAAAGTCTATATTTATGCCAAAATTGTAATAAAAGTTTTCAAATAACACCTAAAGACGTTATTTGGACCTTTAGCTATAGCTTTTACAACATTCAGTGTCAACAGTTTCACAAGTTTGGTATATAATATGTGACTCCTCATTGTTACACAGTGGCTCCTAAATCCGTGATAGGGATCCAAATTCCGAGATAGTGGTTTCCTAATTCCGTGAGTGATATCCTAATTCCGTGATACTAAAATAATCCTCATTAACTGCTCAGAAAACAAATGTGTCTTTGGAAAAACACATTAAAGTCATGGTATAATGTCTTAATATGGATTAAGCGAGAAATTACAACATTGAAAAAGGGCCTAAGTGACAAATTTCATAGAAAATACTTGTGTAACTACAGGAATTCATATTATATATTAATATATTATAAACAAAATAAACTGAAAGTTAAATTCAATACAAAATTAAATTTGAATAAATTGAATTATAACACAATTATTTCTCATTTTTTTATATTCCTAACAGCAGCAGTAATTAAATTAAATATATTCCCAATTATTTTATTATAATTTATAATTGATGTTTTCTATAACTTATTTCTATTATTATTTCCACGAACTATTTTCTTTCATAGACATTAATTTTTCACAATTTAACGTTGGCATCACTGATCGAGTGAGCCAGGAAGGAGAAATATGGAAATGAATCCGAAAATGGGAAAGCTCCTGTAGCATTGTTATTATCTCATAATGTTTAAATAATCATATACATTGATTCAGCTGACTGTAATCTGCAATAATATATATAATTTTTATAATGCTATATTAATTCTTAACTCAAATATAAAAATGTTTCTTCAGGAGCGGTCACAAGAGAAAGAAAAACTTACTGGTCAAACACCTTTCACTGAAAAAAACTTCTGCAGTCGACTGCTTCTATTCAAAAGGCGGGTAGTCAATAGAATTGAAAAGAAGACATCTGGCATCTGTTAGGTATTTCAAAAATTTGAAAGTCAGAGACCACAACTTCATAGCAGTCAATTGAAATTTTATCACGGCATTAAGGGTATCACGCAATTAGGCACCTTTACCCTCTATGCTGAACATTTATGGTTTCGAATTTAGAGGTATACAATAAGATGTATACTGAACATTTTTCGTTTCGAATTTAGAGGTGTACAATATTACTGTTCGCATTTCAGAAGAAGATTCGAACGAGGAATGCAAGTTTTTCCCCACTCTTATAACCAATCCCAGACACGGAACCGGCCGGCCAATGACTGAGTCTTGTTTGTCCCAGCCGGCCAATGACACCACTCTCATCCACCTGCTCCTTCAAAGACGCTAAGTTACTAGCTTACCCCAGCGAATAGGGATTAATAAGAATGGACATTGAGCGAAATTCCCTGCTCTGTTTTTGTGCACATGCGCTATAGTAGCGTTTGATTTCACTTTCAAGCGCTAGAGGTCAGTATAATCGAGAACCCGCGAATGGTGAACAGCATATGGATGTGTTTTGTAGTTTTGTTATGGCTGTGATTTGTTCTTTGTAACGTGTTTGAAATGATCTGTCTGTCTGTCCTATGTAGAAGTTGTTGCAGGTGTTACATTTGAGTTTGTATACGCCTGTGTGGTTGTATTTGTTTGTTTGTGTGTTGAGATGTTTTTGTAGAGTGTTATTTGTTCTGTATGCGATGTTGTAATTTAATTTCTTGAATGAGGTTGCAATCTTGTGTGTGTTTTTGTTTTCGTATGTTAGTGTGATGTATTTCTTGTGTTCTTTTCTTTGTGTTGTATTCTTATGTTTTTTGTGATTATGTTTTGTCTTTCGTATTATGTTGTCTATTATGTCGGGGTTGTATCCGTTTTCTTGAGCTATGTATTTGATTGTGTCTAGCTCTTCTTTGTAATCATGTTGGTTCATTGGTATGTTGAGTAGTCTGTGTACCATTGTTCGGAACACGTCACAAATGCTAACCACACCTACAAAGACATCAACATAGACATGGAAATTCTACACATCCAACCAAACAGCCAGAAACTAAACACACTGGAACAATACGAAATATACAGATACACAAAAACACATCCAAATGAAATTCTCAACAGACAACTCAATTTCAGAACACACTCTTTGACTCCACATTACATTACACAAATACACCCCCACAGGAAACAAAACAAAAGGCGCCAAGACCAGAAAAAACCAGTTCTGAAGAAGACCCGTATAAGGCCGAAACATGTTAAGCAGGTACGATAGAATTTAACACGAGAAAGACATATTCAGAAGTAAACCTTTCGCTGAAACTTAAATGTGTTTTATTGCCACTGCATCGTAATGATTAGATATCACCTCGTGGGGTTTTGTATCCGTTGTGAAGGTATTCCGCACAGAATGGATGACCTTTAAGTATCCGTGTCAGTTTTCAATTAGTGCGATGCTGCAATATTGTGCTGTGCACTTTGCTATGAAAATGAAACAAGGCGTGTTGGAGAGCTGGACTGACAGACTATAGGCGCTCCTGAATTAGCTAAAAAATCTGAATTTACCTTCCTGAATGTTTAAAATGAATTTTATTCACATAAAAGCAGATAATTGTTTTCCAATTTTTTATGTTTAAGTAAATATTTGAAAATATTTAATCATAAACACGTAATTCATACGTTTTCCATAGTGCATATTTTTTTATTACCACGCCACAAAGCTATTAATTTTTATATTTTTTCCAGAAGATTATGTACATTCGAAATAAAAAAAAATGAAGTCCCATGCAATGAACAATGTCATTAAATAATTGATTACCTAAAAGAGTTTGAATAATATAACTTACTCGTAGCTTATGTACGTGGAGTATGTGATAGAATACGTGCATATCATGTGATTCATGCTCCACTTGGATATGCGAAAATATCCGAATCCTGTTTCCCAACGGGGATAGGTTAGTATGGAAGTGTTTGTTAAAGCGCCTTCAAGAATTGATACCTTTAAACAAGTAAAACCCGAAGTTTTCTTACTCCTCTACCCGTAATAACACGCTAGCTAATTGCCGTAATGTACTATGCCAAGCATTTTTAAAGTTTTGCGTCTGTTGTAAAAAGAAATGGACAAAAACGATGCCATCATCAGTTGAGATACTTTAAGATCTACGATTGCTAAGAAATTGATTTGGCGTCAATATCTGCAAATCTAGGCTTTTTAGAAAGATCCACAAACCTTTGCGAAATGGTTAAGGAGGTGCAGTCCGCTGAAGAGAAACTGAACTCAGCACCAAGGTTCAAAAGCAAAAATGTTAAAAACAAATTTCGAATAAAAACAGTTGATATGAAACAATGTAAAATAGCTCAGGTTTTGGAAGGGGCAAGTGTAAGTGAAATTAGCAGTATGAGTGCTTGTGACTTCCGGCTTTTTAAATTGCAATGCCGGCGTCTTGTGACGTGGAGAAACATTTTCACAGTAAGAAAACATTGTTCAGAGACAATGGACATACGTTTAAATTTGAGAATTTTGAGATGACAGTCGTTATACAGGGTGGAAATGAAATAATCTTGCATATTGAAAGGGACGATAGGGTACACTTTAATGAATAGAAAAATGAATGAATATGTTACGTTTTGTGATTAAATGCACAGCTAATTAGAAAATTAAGTTGGAAGTTTTAGCAGTCTGGCAACTTCGCCGCTAACACACAGCTCTTTCTTCTCGTAATACAGATGTAAGAGGTCAACAAACTCGGGTCTGTCTGCCTTAGCGAACACCTCCCATCTCCCTTTCTGACTACAATCCTAGAATATATATGTAACAGATAAGTCATCGCTATGTTAAAATCGTTTGCACTTTGAAGAGAACAACCGCCAGGATCGCCACCCGTCCGCCGTAAACGAACACGAGATGGCAGTACAGTCGCTAATGCAATTCAAATGGGAATTATGGCGTAACTCCTTATGTAACAACTAGATGGCAGCGTAGTAAACCTGACGAAAGTTGTTAACTTCATAACCCATAAGGCCGACCTATCTATCTATATATGATCTAGGCTACAATGTTGCAATCTATTCGCATCGTACAGTCGATTGAAATTATTGGTTTTAAAATTAAATTTACACGAAAACCGTCCACGCTATTGAAGTACACCAGAGAGATAAATGATTCTTTATTAGGTTTTCTGTCAATATGGACAAAGATCACGATCCTACTCACAATAGTTACCAAATAGGAAGGTGTTAAATATTGGTGGGTAGGGGGAACATTTTTTTTTCTGAGAAAACTATGGACTTTCCACCAATATGGTATTACACTTTTTTGTTACATACAGCATGAACTATTCGCCCTGAAAATCTGCATGGTTAGTTCACTTTCTATATACTGCAACTCTAATGAAACGATGAGCAACAAATGTTTGGCTGTTATTAGTGAGTTCTGCAAGTTACATGACACTTGAGTCAAATTTTGTCTAAATATTTTTAATATTTTGTCAAATATTTTCATTTTCTTTACCTCAAAAATAATTTACATTTTGAGCACACAAAAAATCCGCTCCTTCGTGATTATGAAAGTGGACGTTGTGTATACCAATAGGACGTAGTAAACTCATACATACACAGCTAATATCATTCAAAATGTATAAAGGTGAGTCAGAAGGAAAGGTACATGGTTTCGGGGGGGGGGGGGTGATAATATTAGTGATTCTGAACAAAAAAGTTTATATGAACATATGTCCTGTTCTTAAATCTTTCGAGAAAACTAATGGAAACAATGAGGAACGGGAAAAGTGCAGGAGATAGTAAATTAAAACATTATTATCTTATGTTTTGTTTAATTGTGTACTTTCCTTTACAGAACATGTTCAAAAAGTCCACCGTCAACTTCAATGCACTTTGCAGTTCTTGTAAACAGCTGCTGTGTTGCTGATAGGAGCTGATTCGGACATTCCTTTACTTGAGCACAAGCATGTAAAATGCGAGCGAAATATTTCCACTTTGCGCTTGTAGACTTCGCTCTTAAGCCAACTCCACGCACAGTAATCCAATGTAGTAATGTCGGGTGACCTTGGTGGCCAAGAAACGAGTCCACCGCGATCGATCCAACGCCCAGGATACGTTTCATTGATCCTACTACAATCTAATGACGTTTTGGTTGTGTCCGCATATGAGTGCTGATGAAGGACATGAGACTGATGCCCGTGATTTTCAAACAGCTGTATCTCAGATTCTGTTAAGAACAGGACATATGTTCATAGAAAGTTTTTTGTTCAGAATAACCAAATTTATCACTCCTCACACCATGTACGTTTTCTCCTGACTTACCCTGTATAATTATTTTAAGGAAATAGGGAAATGCCGTGACTCACTTGCAAAAACCATAACTGCAACAGGAGTACCGCCCTTTACGTTGGTTCAGTGGTTCTGTAGTATGGGAACTCATGTATCATATAGAAATGTCGAGCCGATGTCGATTTTTATAGATAAAGTGGAGATGTTGATGGGATGCTCATTTTAACGTTTTGAGAAGCGGAAGGATTCCGAGTAGAGATAGGAACGATATATCGGTTTTTACGAAATACTGATATTTTCGTTTCGATATAGTGGTATATCAATATATCAATATCGAAATTTTGATTCAGTGTATCATATAATATATCGGTTTTTTCATAAATTTATCGATTTTTTTGTGGAATTCAAACTGTTTAATATGCAACACCAAATTCAAAATACAGCGTGTGCGAACGTGAGACAGACAGGAAGTTTATCTACTACTGTCTTAATATTGTTAGTAATGTTCTCCAAGGCAGGAGCAACTCCCACCCTGAAAAGGAACCGTCTGACCTCAAAACGGGTACAGTATAAAAACTTTTATTCCTATATTCTGAAATGGAAAAAGAAACAAGGATTTAATATTGATGTGACATTTGTTTACGTCCACGATTTCTATGTACAACTAGTGCTGACATTCTGTTTTCTTATATCTTTTACTGTATAAAAATTCTATCCCTATAATCTCACCATTGTTGTTTGGAATGTTGGAGTGTAACAATAACTTTCAATGGGAACTTAGTATAGAAGGATTGTATCAAATCAACTGTGAAGTTTGTTAAAACTTGTAACATTCTAAGTACGGTTTACTTGTATTTAAAAATAATTACAAGTTCTGTTCACTTACATTTAAAAATTATTACGGTGTTAGGTAGAAAAGAGCATTATATCTGTGTCCTGGATTGAATCCTATATAATATGAGAATAATTGAATCGTGTTCCAATATCAAATACTCAACCATGTAGAGTTCACCTAACTCTTTCCCAATATATCATTTAAGCTCCCTTATCTCCACGATCATTTCTATTTAGATTAGGACCTACATCATATTGGTATTGAAAATGTATTGTTTATTGCTACAATTTTACATTTATGCTTTTGACTGTTATGATGTTAATTTCAATGGTAAAAAGGAACATTAAAATTTAAATAATTTTATTGTAATACAGAAAATGTACGTCTGAAAATGCAATTTGCTTACGGAATAGCGATATATCGATAATCGTTCGATATATCGATATATTTTCTGCGATATATATCGTTTATCGAAATTAGGTTTGCAATATATTGCAATATCAATATATCGGTATTTAATTTATTTCCTACATCACTAATTCCGAGAAAAAAAATCCATTCTCTGATTCATTCTGCTGCAAGTATCGGCCCACCCAGCGTCGGAATCGAACACAACGCCACGGATTGGTAAGTTCTCGATTTGACAAAGAGATGCCGGAGAGTATGGAAACCTCCTGTTCACCGATAACTATTTTTATTCCTAGTAATCGTTGGCGATTTTTAAAGCGGCGATTTAAAATGTTATTTTGTGGTAGTGTTTGTACAACATGTTTTATGTAATAAAGTGTTGGTTTATTCGACCAATTGATAACGTTGGGGTATGCAGGAGAGTGAGTGAATACCGCTGGTGATAAGGATGGAGAGCGAATGGAAACAGGCGTAGAGAGAAAAGTGGGGTTGCATGGTAAACAATAGAGGCCCATGTCATCCAGTATTCACAGGTCATTGACATTCCTAGCGGTGCTGATGCATTTATCTAGTTATTTTTAGTTCAATATGCCTGTAGAATAATAACTAATTTTAGTTTCAGTTGTTCTGAAAGACAGCCGCCGGCTACGTTAACGTTTGTCTATTTCCCTAATCTCTTTCAAGCAGTTTGTACTCTCACGTGGACGTTCACAATCATTGTCATTATTACGACGCGTCGTTACGTCCATTGTTTGGTCACTGGTCACATTTAACACAAGTTGAGTAAGCAATGACTGTGGATAGGAGCGGAAGTTGCGTCTAGGTACTTCCGTGTCTCTTGTCTATCATGTTATATACATATTGTATATTCATACACTCATTCAGTATTTTACTGTTTAATTAATTTGCTCATAGTATTGGTATTCCCAAGAAACTAGTTCGATAAATTAAAAAGTGTCTCAGTGAAACTTACAGCACAGTCCGTATAGGCCAGTTTCTGTCTGATGCTTTTCCAATTCACTGCGGGCTAAAGCAAGGAGATGCACTATCGCCTTTACTTTTTAACTTTGCTCTAGAATATGCCATTAGGAAAGTTCAGGATAACAGAGAGGGTTTGGAATTGAACGGGTTACATCAACTTCTTGTCTATACGGATGACGTGAATATGTTAGGCGAAAATCCACAAACGATTAGGGAAAACGTGGACATTTTACTTGAAGCAAGTAAAGAGATAGGTTTGGAAATAAATCACGAAAATATAAAGTATATGATTATGTGTCGTGACCAGAATGTTGTACGAAATGGAAATATAAAAATTGGAGATTTATCCTTCGAAGAGGTGATAAAATTCAAATATCTTTGAGCAACAGTAACAAATATAAATGACACTCGAGAGGAAATTAAACCTGTTATTATTCGGTTGAGAAACTTTTGTCATCTAGTCTGCTCTCAAAAAATCTGAAAGTTAGAATTGATAAAATAGTTATATTACCGGTTGTTCTGTATTGTCGTGAAACTTGGACTCTCACTTTGAGAGAGGAACAGAGATTAGGGTATTTGAGAATAAGGTTCTTAGGAAAATATTTGGGGCTAAGTGGGATGAAATTACAGGAAAATGGAGAAAGTTGAAAGTAGATAAAAGTTCAGTCAGGTATAAACAACTGTGGCGATTCAGGGCTGCTGTCCACACCTGTGGAGTAACGGTCAGCGCGTCTGGCCGCGAAACCAGGTGGCCCGGTTTCAAATCCCGGTCGGGGCAAGTTACCTGGTTGAGGTTTTTTCCGGGGTTTTCCCTCAACCCAATACGAGCAAATGCTGAGTAACTTTCGGTGCTGGATCCCGGACTCATTTCACCGTCATTGTCACCTTCATCTCATTCAGACGCTAAATAACCTGAGATGTTGATACAGCGTCGTAAAATAACCTAATAAAATTAAAAAAAAAATTCAGGGCTACTTGAGATTCGGGACTTCGGGAGTCATCAATCCCGACGTCTGAGAACACTCACAAGCAGTCTTTATGTGAACGACGGGAGGTATTACAACATTGTCGTGCGGGTTGTCGGCTTTGCGGGCGCTGTTAGTCTTGCTTTCTCGATCGTTGTTTATCTCTAATTTGAAATAACTTTTACTGGCTTATGTCCTATTTCGTCTCTCAAATAAATTAATTATTTTTCTTAACATGAGGAATCTTTCTTCAAATTATTTCGGGGGACGCTCATGGCTTTATAAGTTGAAGGGGTAGAAAGTGCCTTGCACCCCCTCAAATTCGACGCTTATACAGTACATTGTTAGGCGAAGATTTGTAGTTTCAACAGAATAGATGTGTCACTACTTCCCTTTGCAGAGTGTCGGATTTAAATCCACAGCTTTAACAGCCACAAACATTATGATCGTTTTGTATCCGCGGGATATTATTACGTACATTAACTGTTAAACGCTTAGAGAGATGATTTTCTTTGTTGTCTCGAAGGATACCACAAACAGCTGCAAACCATACAGGCTCCTCCACAACCATAAAAATTCAAATACATCTTCTGTGTTGTTTTCAAGATAAAAAATTGTTGCGTCACTTCAATTAAATAGAAAGCATCTATCCGGCGGAGGGGAAACCAACAACACGGCTTTCCGTCGAAGATTGCTTGTTTCTACGTGAGCCCATTATCCTTACAGCGCTATTGTTTCTTGCGTTATCCACGAGTCAACAAACGTACTGGCTTACAGAGTTAAAGTATAGACGAAGAGGAGAAATGTGCTGCGAACTTCTCAATCTTGAGACGATTGTGGATTTCGTAATCAGTTCCAGCACAGGGATTTGGTATACTACGCAAAATAGAACTGGCAAATTATTTCAAAACTCTGAAATGGCAGATTTGTTTCTTAAAGGAGAGAGATTATGTAAGACGGTGGTGATGACTCTGATGCCATAGAGGAAGTATATTACAGAGACTACGGCTGAACCCCAGCGATGGAAATCAATTTTGTAAAAGAATAGAATGTATTTACAAGTACAGGTCATTTAAAAACCAGTACATACCGATAAGAAATTAATAAAAAGTTGTAGGCTTTAAATCCTCCTCCCAAAGAAACAAAATAAATGAATCAGTGTAAAAATAAAGAACCAACAACTTCGAAGTAATTGGACTCAGTATATTAAAAGAATAGAAAAAAATGATGAAATTAATGTTTGGCTTCACATCGACTGAAAATGTAAGGAGTAAAAATGTGCGAAAAGGAAACAAGCAAAAGTCTAATAATTTCTGAAGGTAAGATCAAATTTAATATTTTCTTTGTCGACCTCTTTTCCTCTCTCCTTTTTCCCTCTCTTTTCTTTATCTTCTTTTTCATTCTCTCTCTCTCGTGCTCCCAATTTTTCTTTATTTATTAATTTATTTAACCTGGTAAAGATAAGGCCTTACCTGATTAATAAAGGCTAGACAATTTATTGTAGAAATTAAGAACAAAGAAATATTTTTTTAATGAAGTACAAATGAAATCTAGAATAATTATATAATTATGAAATTACTGGAGATTGAAATATTTTTTGCTAGAATAAGAGAACTATTTACAAGAAGACTTGTTTGAACGAATCTCAAGTATTGGCCAAGTGCTTGGTAAGTTTGCGTTTGAATTCAGATTTATTTCGATAGTTCCTGATGCTAGCAGGTAGCAAATTCCAGAGTCTTTGCAGGACTACTGTGAAAGAGGATGAATATGAGGAGGTGCGATGGAGATATTGTTAGTATTGTTTCCTGGCGAGAACGTGTGCTCAGATTATGGTGGAGGAAACAGTGGAAGAACTATATTAAGAGAATGCCGCCTGGTAGATATCCTAAGCTAGCATTATTTTATAAACTTAAAGGAACAAGAGATCTGGGACTGCCTCGAAGGCGTTGGAACGATCAACACAGCTAACAAACAGCTTTTTAAAATACACATTAACGTCGGAACGGATCATTGACCTAAACCTTGGAATGGAAGAAGAAGAAGAAGAAGAAGAAGAAGAAGAAGTTCTAGTGTTTGATATAGGCTACATTAACTTTAAATTTTTTTCTTTAGTATTTACTGAAAAGAAAATTTGAATTACCTGTGCATATGGGGTTTCTGCAATTCACAATTAGAAACAACTATTTTTATTTCTTTAAAAAATTAAGTGAAGTAGACGGAGACGAACCATTTATTTTTCTCGCTGTTATTTATACTCGCTTTAACATCTTTGGTCATATCGCGAGTTAATCTTTTGTTTGAAATACGAAGGCCTGTGTACTATTGTTCAGACTGGTTCTGTTGTTGTGAACTAGATGGCGACTGTATATGCATTACTGATTTCGTATGAATATGATTTCGGTGATGAATGAGGCCGGTGATATTCAGGGATGTTGTGGCCCGAATTTTCTATCATTTGCCTTACAGTTGAGGGAAAAGCCTGAAAAACCTCAACCAGAAAATTCAACCCAACCGGAAATCGAACCCGGGCCCTCTGCGTAAGAGACCAGCATGCTGACCCCTACACCACAGAGGTGGTCTTTTTTTATCTTATGAACCAATAAATGGAAAAAAAGTAGGCTACACAAACATACAAAAATGCAAAATTACGTTACCGGTAATAATGTATGTAATTCTTTAAATTTCTTTATTCCCATAAAATAAATAAAATCAAAGTGAAATTTTGTTTTAGTTTCTAAAAAATCCATATGTCATGGATTTGTGATGGTTTTGCAATTTCCTTCATTTCACTGTAATTTATTACTGATACCGCTGTGAACTATACACTGGGCACTGGACGTGTGGAATTTCTGTACCACTTGAAAGGCTCTAATGTATGAATATTTCAACCATATTAAAAAACTGAACTTGAGGAAAAAATGTGACTTGTGAGGTTTCTGGAATTCACGAATCAGGTGTGAAATCCTAATATTTCATCCTGTGAAATAATGTCTTGATTATACAAACAAACTTTTCATTTTATAATTTAGCAACAAAGGAATTTTTACATTATGCTTGGTCTTTAAAAATGCATTATGGCTAACAAATATTATATTATAATAATTACTAGAGCCCGGATGTTTGACAAAATGTCTTTTCTACTGGGTGGAAGTAAATCATTATTTGTATACAGAGTGTTTCCGAGGTGGTGTTACAAACTTTCAGGGATGATGGCGAAGGGCACATATATCAATTTGAGATAAAGGAACCCTGGTCCGGAAATGACCGAGTCGAAAGTTACAAGCAAAAATAGTTCTGTGGAAATGAAATAATTTTATTCTTCTGTACATCTTACTTATGTGAATTTATCTGTACATCTTACACATACTGTATTCATCTAACGCTGTTTACGTTGTCTACTTACAGTATTCTATTCAGTGCGCTGTCTGAGGGATGGGGACAGGAAACTAAAGCAATGCAGATAGCGTAATGTGTAACGGACATGGTTGGTTCTGATATGCACGTCTGTAGACAGAAATGTAAGTGTACAAGTTGCAGTGTCCAGTCGATCAGTCCTAGTGAAATGGAGGAGTACACGAGAGCGGAATAAGCAGACCTGATTTTCGAATACGGATGAGCCAATGGGAACAGTAGACAAGCTCACAGATTGTATCGGACAAGTACCCACGTAGGAGACATCAGGCCCATGCCATTTTTCCACGACTGTTCCAAAAGTTAAGGGAAGGAAGGCACGTGGTGCCAAATTACAATTTCATTTCCATACAACTATTTTTGCTTATAACTTTCGACTCAGTCATTTCCGGACCAGGGTTCCTTATCTCCAAGTGATACATGTGCCCTTCGCCATCATCCCTGAAAGTTTGTAACACCACCTCGGAAACTTCCTGTAGATATAAATGTGATTTGGAGTAAATCAAAGTGATAGGTCCAATTTTGATTTTGCCTTCTTAAAGTGTTTCTTACTAATAAATGCCTTCTTTTTGTAATTTTGAAGAAATGTTTCCTATTTATTTGCAATTTTCTTATTAATTGTAATGTAATGTGTATGAAATTTAAATATTTGAAACAATGACTAACTTTACTAACAATAGTAAATAAAAGTAATTTATTTCGGTGCTTAATCTGCTAATAATCGTGCTTCAATACTATTGCTGTAATATGAATAATGATCGACAATCCACTGTTACAAATATAATATTGTCATGTCTTCACGATACCAACAACCAGCATTATAATTTTAAATATTAAGCCTGTTGTCATAGAAGTTGTCACGTAGGATTTCCAATTGTTTGATTTCATATTTTCAAATCTTACTGTTACAATTTTGTGCTACACGTGTTTATTATTGTAGGGGAAAGAAATTTGGGTGAGGAACAGTCAATTGTTGTCGGGTGACAGAAGGTATGAATTTGATGCCCATGTGTTTTCAACCGCTGGAACAGTTTTGTTATGTAAGGTTTGTGCAAATATAAATCATGAAAAAAAGTATTTTATAAATCAACATGTGTCACCTACGAAGTAAATATGTGAGTTATGTTGATATAATTTAAATTTATTGCTAGAATATATTATGCTTTTTTTTAAATTTATAATGCCTTTTCAAAGATTATTGTGCCGTTTTACGTTTTTATTGCCCCTTTTTGCCTACCTATTTCAACTGTTAAAAATGCCTAAACATCGGGCTCTAATAATACTAAAAAAGATAAAACGTTGTATTACACGTGACTAAAAGTCCATTATTTTAATTTTTGTTTCTTTTGTTCCAGGTAAGTGACGCTACTTTCAATTAGTCCATGGACACCATCGGTGAGGTAATGGACCATTCTCCTTTGTTATTTTCTCCACTCTTTTTTGGCTCTCCAGTTTTAGAAGATTTAACTCATTTTCATTCCTTCTTTAATTTTTATCTTCGCTCCTTCATTCTCTCATTCATGTGTCACTAATTTCTTTCCATCATCTAATTTTTTTCAAGTCTTCTCTTTCATGAACACTTTGTATTACCTTTGTTTTCCTTCAATTTTTGTTATTGTCTTACTTACTTTCTTACTCACTTACTTACTTACTTACTTACTTACTTACTTACTTACTGACTTTTAAGGAACCCGGAGATTCATTGCCGCTCTCACATAAGCCCGCCATTGGTCCCTATCCTGAGCAAGATTAATCCATTCTCTATCATCATATCCCACCTCCCTCAAATCCATTTTAATATTATCTTCCCATCTACGTCTGGGCCTCCCTAAAGGTCTTTTTCCCTCCGGCATCCCAACTAGCACTCTGTATGCATTTCTGGATTCGCCCATACGTGCTACATGCTCTGCCCATCTCAAACGTCTGAATTTAATGTTCCTAATTATGTCAGGTGAAGAATACAATGACGTGCAGTTTTTTTTTTTTTTTTTTCATTCTTGAATTCCTTTATGTTCTTATATAAATCTCTAATGTTTTTATGTTTACTATTTGTTTCTACCTCATTCAGTTTTTCCTTCAAGTAATCTCTCTTTTTATTCCTAAGCGTACGATTTGCTTCCCGTCTTTTATTGAAATAATTATCTCTATTCGCCTCAACTGGATCCTGTAAGAATTTCAATTTTGCCTGTTTCCTTCTTTCTACTACCATGCAACAATCTTCATCAAACCACGGTTTCTTTTTCTTAGTTTCATAATAACCTATGCTCTGTTCAGCTGCAATTTTGATATTATCTCGGATATTTTCCCACACGCTATTAACATCTAACTCTTCCTCAACTTCGTCGGAACTTGCTAATACGGCAAACCTATTTGAAATTTCGACCTGATAATGTTGCTTAGTTTCCTCGTCCTTTAATTTCGGAATGTTGAATCTTATAATATTAACTTGTTGCTCTACTCCCTTGGCTACTGATAGTCTTTCTGTTAGTTCTCCAGTTACAAAATAATGGTCAGAATTACAGTCTGCCCCCCTGAAGGTTCGAATGTCTACTATACTAGTATGTGTTCTTTTACCTATCAAGATGTGATCTACCTGGTTATGTGTCAATCCATCTGGAGAAGTCCAAGTATATTTATATTTCTGTCCTTTTCTTTCATTTGTTTCTATTGCATGTATATTATTAAATTTATGTATTATTTTTATTATTATTATACATTATTTTTTTTAGTTCTTGCTTTAATTTTTAAGAGATGGTATATGGAGTTCAGTATAAAAATCACTTATAAATAGCCTATTTCCGAACACATTCAGAGAATTATATAGACTTGGTCCGCAATGCTGAACTTCAAGTTATTTATGGAGAAACGTAGTTTCTGAGTGTGCAAATTATAGCGGAGGGTAAAGCAGCATAAAGCGTGAACCTGATCGTTCTGCTCCGACTCTTGTTGGAGTTAAATTAGCGTAGAGCTTCCTGCAAAGTCATCAGGGAGAAAATTAGCCACGCCGTCGGTGGATTTCAATAAGGTCAGCGGGGGTGCAGCTGCTTCTTTGGTCACTGCACTAGAAGAGGAAGAATGCAGTGTTTAAAGGTGACATCGAATAACGTTTCTCTTTCGTAGCCTATACTACAGTATATTGATTTTGTGACGCACCATGAATTGTACACAGGCTTTCCGCGCCGAAAACTTCTGCTTTACAACCTCTTCTTCAAGTACCTACTTAATCTTATGAATCTTACTTCTTTCCTTCTTCAGTTATCTTCTTTTGTTCTCATTTTCTTATTTTTAATTTTTATATTTTCTTCTTGTTTCCTTCCCATTTTCTTTCTTTTCTTTGCTTTTTGTGTCGTTTCCTTTTTTTCTTCCTTTTATTTTCCTTTTCCTGTCTCCATCTTTAATGTTCATTTTCTGTTTTTCCAACTTCAATTTTATTCCTTCATTTTCTTCTTCGTTTTTTTTATTTCTTCCAGCTATTTCTTAATTTTTTCTTGTTTTTCCATTACCGGTAGTATTTTATTTTTTTCCCTCCATATTAATTCGTCAATTTACTCCTATTCTCCTTTCTTAATTCTGTCATTTTCTCTTTACTTTCTCTTTTTACCTCTTTTCTCATGTTCTTTTCTCAGCAGTCTTTGTCATATTGGTTTTGTCATCAAACGTTTATACTCGAGGGTCAGATGGATAAAACGTTACGGAAGTTAACACCTGACGTCAATTGGATGTATTTATTTACACTGCAAGTGGGCAAACACCCAGTGGCAGTGGTAACTTCATTACATACAATAAAAATATTACACAATACAATTAAAATGCACAATACAAATAATACACAATAATAATAATAATAATAATAATAATAATAATAATAATAATAATGATAATACACAAAATAACTTATTAATAAGTGAACCTAATTTTCTATTACAACCCAAATATGAATAGGCCCTACATACAGTAAGTTTCACTTTGATACTGATAACCTTTCACTTAACTCTCATCTCACTCACTGCACTGACACTATGACACATTTCACTGACACTTTAAAGCACATTTCACTGGCACTATATAACACATTTCACTGACACTAAAGAACACACTATAAATTTTCACTGATCGAAATTAGTTACTGCCATTGTAAACCATAACTTCCTGAATTTAAGAGTACTATTTATATATTTAATATCCTATTGTACATTTTAATACAAAAAACCAAATAAGTTCTGCTAATATTATTTTATAAGGTGGTGTACCTGAATACTTAACTCGAACTACTGGCAGACATCTACGTGATGAATTGCAAAAGAGATCGTTCGAATCCTGGTGTCAGTTACCTCATAAGGGGGAAGGTGTAGTCATCTATGAAGAATATCCAAGAGCCAATTCATGGGTCAGCACCAAAAAGAATTTGTCGTCTTCGGAATATATTAATGCAATCAAGATGTCCTGCAACCTTACTGCAGTGCGCTCCGTTCCTGGCAGATTTCAGCACGACCCGTTGCCGTCAACCAGACTGCAACGAGACAAACTCTTGGCCACGTGTTGGGCTTTTGTCGGAAAGGAGAGTTATTGCGTAACAACAGGCATCATAGAGTCCGTGGAGCTATCGCCTGTCTTCTTCGGAACAAGGGTTGGGAAGTTCATGAAGAGGTCCACTGTATTTCTGAAGACGACTCTCACAGAAGAGCGGATATAATAGCAATAAACAG
Organism: Periplaneta americana; assembly: GCF_040183065.1. Taxonomy (NCBI): domain Eukaryota; kingdom Metazoa; phylum Arthropoda; class Insecta; order Blattodea; family Blattidae; genus Periplaneta; species Periplaneta americana. The sequence goes on from NC_091120.1 coordinate 47,929,510, forward strand.
GCAACAACAAAAGGCTATTATCATAGATCCAACTATACGCATGGAGAGAGATCTAAACCAAGCTCATCAGGTTGATCAGGAAAAGAGGGCCATTTATGAACCTTGTATTCCCTACCTTAGTGCCAAGTATAACATCCTTCTCTTCAATTGGTCAGTGAAAGGTTTATTTTTTGGTGCTCGGAGTTCTTAGCAAAATTTACATATGATTTTTTAAAACAATTATCAATATCATCTTTTGAAATTCAAAAAATAATCTCGCAAATTCTTAAAGATTCCCTGCAGATTATACAGTTTCATTTATACCACTCAAAAGGCATTAATTAAGGATATGCTAATTTTAAATAAAATCTTTTATTTATAAGTATAATTTTATAGTCATCTTCTAAGATTTTATTTTATAATTGATAATCAGTGGTGCTTAATTATTACATTTTATTTTTGTAACAATATTCATTGATTATATTTGTTCGCTATTAATTTCCGGATCCTTGTGGTCATCCTTAATTAAGGCCGGACGAGTTATCTCTCTCTCTCTCTATTGCGAGTATCATAAGTATGAAAATCACTATTTTGGTGGAAGTCAGGAAGAATTGAGTAAATTAATTGCAATACATTAAAAATATGTATGCCATAAACAGTAAGAATATTATAATGTAGAAAATATTCCCTGCAAGAAGTTCTACTAGCAATATCTGCTACGCACCTGACAATACATAAAAATATTCACTTGTGGCTTCAACTCACTGGGGCGACAACACAAATTGAATCGAAATAATCCCCGCTCTGTCTACACTGCCTACCTGAAAGAGTGAGACGGAAGGTATATAAACCCACAAACGTGTAACGGAGCTGTCAGACAAACCTCCCTTGACACCTGTACCGTATAACTCGGAAACCCCAATGCAAATCTAGCCTGAATGATCCCAAGAGGATCGGTGTTATATTCCCCTTAGTCCAGGCTGTCATCTTGGCCCAACTGCCTTCCGTGAGCCGCATGCATAAATTTGATTTGTAATTGTGAATATTTAACGCTCTTTTCAAAGAGCGGACGCCATTTCAGATTGAGATGATTTATCTCACTTTCTTTTCCTTTCTCCCCTTCTTCTTGCATAGGTTAAGGGAGGAAATGGGTGAAGATTCTGACTTTCACATATTTTTACTAGAGAGATTATTTCTCACATACATGTTCCTCTTGGAATATTTGACATATATTTGATGTCAACATTTACATCCATGTAATGGACCTCACAATTTTGTATCCGGCGCCACAATTACATTCATTATAGATATATCCTTTGTAGACGCTCTTCTAATTTAGATTCATATCTCCTACTTACATTACTTCATTATTGTATCCTCCTCTTTCCCTTACACTCGTTCACTATTTACTAGTCGCCCTCGGTAGCGTAGTTGGTATAGCGCTGGCCTTCTATGCTCGAGGTCGCGGGTTCGATCCCGGCCGAGGTTGGTGGCATTTAAGTATGCTTAAATGCGACAGGCTCATGTCAGTAGATTTAGCCTACTGGGATGTAAAAGAACTCCTGCGGGACAAAAATTCCGGCACACCGGCGACGCTGATATAACCTCTGCAGTTGCGAGCGTCGTTAAATAAAAACCACAATTTAAATTTAAATTACTATAATCTCTTACTTTTGTCCCCATCTAAAGTGATCAGTAGACTTCGTTGAATTGCCACACGCAGCATGCAATCAGGTTGCCGATGTACGGTAGTATAGTGGAGGTGAGCGACCGCCCGGTCTCGTAGTATAAGCAGTTCATGTTAAAGAGTTGTGACCGATCCAAAGAGTGTTGCTGTTCCAAACAATTGCCCCTGGAATACCCTTACCCCCGCAGCCAGTCTTGACCCTTTGGGGAACGTGGTTGGATGCTGTTAATTATTATGCAGAACATTACGGAAAAATAATGGAGGTAATTGATGCATTGGATAGCACAGACAATTCCGCTGTTGCTTCTGTAAAATCATTGCCTTCTGAACATTTACTGGAAGATATTCTGTTTATTGATTCTAATTTTAAAATCGTGTCCAAAAGCATCATCCTGTTAGAATCGTCTAAACTACAACTCTCAGAAGCCCTTAATATAGTGGATAAAGTATGACAAACCGTTATCCAAAATAACAATTCACTAATTTCAGAAAAAGTGAAATGTAAGCTGAGAAACATTATTACTAAAAATTCTGCCTAGTCACAACTTCGTATTATAAATGATGTACCATCAGGTCAAGACAAGACGTCTGAAGTTGGTGTACTAAAAAGTAGTGACTTCAAATATGCACCTACTACATCGTGTGATGTTGAACGTACATTTTCCCAACATAAAAACTGTTTGAGTTACCATCGGAGGAGGTTACTTTGCAGTCGCTCAAAATGTATGTAACTCTTCACTGCAATGCACATATTCAAGGATGATGTGAGTATATTACATTAAATTTTAAGAGTTAATATATCTCACTACAAAATGACTGTGTATTTACATGTTCAGACATATCCTACTTCAATGATCATTCATTATATTTCTTGAATTCAGGATACAGGTTGTATTGTAACCGCAGTATACTGCTCAGTGTTTACATCAGAGGCATACTCCATCCGTTGCACGCTCCCTTCTCATACAGTCTATACCGCGTGCGTAGTAAACCTTACGCTTCTCGTGGCAATTCCACGAAGTCTAGTGATCAGTATTCCCACCTTCAAAACCTAACGACTTAATTGGATAATTCAAAATTGACACTTTTACAACTCCTTTCTTGATTTCCAGTTCACTTATTTATTTATTTATTTATTTATTTATTTATTTATTTATTTATTTATTTATTTATTTATTTATTTATTTATTTATTTATTTATTTATTTATTTATTTATTTATTTATTTATTTATTTATTTATTTATTTATTTATTCATTTGTTGACGAACATAACAGGCAAAGCCCAATTACAATGTTCACGACTAACAAATTAATTTCTAAAACATAAACAAGGAAAAGGAAATATACTCTTATTAAAACCTGAAACATAATATAAAAAAAGGGAAAGAAAAAAAGAGAAACTGAAATAAAGTGTGAAAGTAGTTTCAAATTAACTAACAACAATATTCTGTAAAATATGATAACAAATAATTCTGTATATAGAGAAATTCATATTGAAAATATCAACATTCGGATGAGGATGTAATTTATTGTACAACTGTAACATTTGGAAAACTGGGGAATTTTTGTGGGATTCAGTATTTGTCCTTGGTATGTAAAACAAATTTCGAAATTTCGTTTTAAGCTGAGGTGCATATAATGTTATATAATAAAATAAACCAACACAATCCAACTTATTGTTAATAATTTTATAAAGAAAGTTTAAAGATTGACAATTTCGTCGAATTTGCAAACTAGTAAAATGGAAATGTTGTAGCATTGTAGCATAACTCTCATAGGTAGGATAATCATAAAGTCTGTAATATAACTATTTTAGAAATCTATTTCGAATTTTTTCTAGTAACAGAATATATTTGTTAGTAACTGGGTTCCAGATAACAGCAGCATACTCTAATTTTGATCGAACAATGGAATTATACAAAATTATTATAGTTTTGACTTTGAATTTACAAGAATTTCTCAGAACAAAACCTAAACCTTTATAGGACAAATTTATAATATTATTAATATGATTATAAAATGTAAAATTGCTGCTAAATAATATACCTAAATCTTTATGTTCATTTTCTGCTGGTAAAACTTTTGCCTCTATTTTATATGAAAATTTAATTGTATTTTTCAATCTAGAAAAGGTCATATGTATACACTTATTTATATTAAATAACAATTTATTATTAATACTCCAAATATGTAAGTTTGTAATATCTGTTTGAAGTAGCTTACAATCTGATATAGTTTTGATTTCTTTATACAATTTAATATCATCCGCAAATAATAAAATTTTAGAATATTGTACACAATTCACAATATCATTAACAAACAATAAAAACATTAATGGACCAAGATTGGAACCTTGAGGCACACCAGAATTTACCGTAAAAGGCTTAGAAGTATGTCCATGAAAGTTCACAACTTGTACACGAACACACTCTGTTTCTAATAATACTTGTTGCTAATCCTTACTACGTCACTATCCAATCGGATCGGTATTACGTCTATTTCTTAAGTGCATTACATTTTCTATCTCACTTATTTTCTACATGCTATGCTTCACTATCCTGGCTAGCCTCCTCCACCATCCTCCTCGCCTATTTTCATTATCTCTATCTTCTCACTTATCTTCCTACTTAACTTCTAAAATGTATTATCTAATCTACTTACTATATCCTCAATCATCACTGAACCAGACACATTCACTTCACCCACTTCTGTCATCTTCTCTTCACTTCTCATTTCAGCCCTTGCATTCACAGAAACACTTTCTCTTCCCCTCTCGGCACTGGCCTTCCTTCCCACTAAGCTAATTAAATCACTTCCCGAATCACTTGAATTTTTACTCGTGTCACTAAACGGCATTGCACTTGTGGTATTTAAGCCGCTCTTATCTGATTTCTTCACATATGTTTTCTTCTTATGTATTCTCGATCTCAGCATTTCCTGGTTCTGTCTCGCTTCCTCCGGCACGAAGTTCTTGGAATTTGTATAGAGCCTACAACATTTCATTTATGTCACTTAAGAAATTTCTTAGTCATGTAATTTTTTTTAATCTCTCGTATTTTCAGTAGCTATCGTCTCGCATAAATTTTAAGAATATGATATACAAATTTGTGTACAGTAGCTCTGATATATTTAGAAAAACACTGAGTAGGATATCTATATTTCAAAAATGTCTCCTGAAGAAAAGGAGAGAAAATATTAACGTGCTCAGGGCATAATTTTTTTTTGTGTCTATTGTAGGCCTATAGATATTATTTTTTATTTCAAAAAGTTATTATAATATATAAAAAATTCGACACTATTTAATTGAACATACTTCATAGTGCATACAGAAATCAGTTTGATAGATTTAAAATTATAGAAACCGTTAGTTTTTTATTACATACGCCTAATACGGTAATGTTCTAAAAATAGAAGTGTTGAAAAATCACTTTCAAAATATACAACGAAGTATTTAAAGAGCGCAGCCATTTAAATATGACGTCATTACTGGCAATTCAAGCGAGATAGAGTCCGAAAAGTTTGGTGATACATTGATTAAAACCTTGAGTTAATTATTTTTTTCGTAAAAGGAAATAGTTATTTATGATACAGGTTTGTAAAGGTTATTTTTTGGCACATGCTCTCTTCTTATTAAAATCCGTTTTCTTTTTTCAAAATTGTATGGTGTTCTAATACATTTAACACTATAGATTATTATTATTATTATTATTATTATTATTATTATTATTATTATTATTATTATTATTATTATTATTATTATTATTATTATCTGATTGAACTTTGATTGTGTAAAAGATATGGGAATATCATTGACAGTAAATTGTATTTTCATTGTCATGTTGATTATACTGTATTTACAGTTACGCAATCAGAACGTTGGGAATAATACGGTCAATAACCTATTCCTTTTCCACGCTCGATTGTCTTTTAATGCTCTACTATAATATATTGGTGCTATCGAAACTCTATTACAACTACTGATTCGGCTAAATTATAAAATATACCGAACATTCTCATCTTTATGTTAATTGAGATTTCTGCCCATTAATTCCGGGTATAGTTATGAGAGAAAATGCGAATACTTTAATTGTCGAAAACTATATGCTAGACGCCATGAGCTCGATTATCTGTTCTTTTGTAAGGTCCTCAAAAGTGATATATCCTGCGACTCCTTCTTAAACAATATTAGCTTATCTATTCCAACGAAAGATATGAGAGCTCACAAACTTTTCTATAATTGAAATTCAACATTTCTTTCACCAGTCTCCAGATGCATTAAAATGCTAACATGCATGGCTGCGAATCCGATCCTTTCAATGTATAGACTTAGTTTGCTCCTGGCAATGACATCATTTATGTATTCTTTTAAAAATTATGCTTAATTTTCATTGTATCATCTCTAGTATTTTCAGAACATAATATGTCATAGATTAGAGGAAAATTGTTCGTTTAAGATGGATTTATTTTTATTTTTATGCATCCATTAAATTTAATATGACAATTTTAATTTTAATTATTTTAAATTTGGTATTATCGTTAATGTACATTTTTAGTTGTAGGCTATTCAAATTTTAATTCTATATATTCTGTATTATTATGTATCACTTGTGCTGGGCTATTATTGGTCTATTATTATTATTATTATTATTATTATTATTATTATTATTATTATTATTATTATTATTATTATTATTATTATTATTACACAGGATTTGGAATTGAACGGGTTACATCAGCTTCTTGTCTATGCGGATGACGTGAATATGTTAGAAGAAAATCCACAAACGATTAGGGAAAACGCGGAAATTCTAGTTGAAGCAAGTAAAGCCATAGGGTTGGAAGTAAATACCGAAAAGACAAAGTATATGATTATGTCTCGTGACCAGAATATTGTACGAAATGGAACTATAAAAATTGGAGATTTATCCTTCGAAGCGGTGGGAAAATTCAAATATCTTGGAGCAACAGTAACAAATATAAATGACACCCGGGAGGAAATTAAACGCAGAATAAATATGGGAAATGCCTGTTATTATTCGGTTGAGAAGCTTTTGTCATCCAGTCTGCTGTCAAAAAATCTGAAAGTTAGAATTTATAAAACAGTTATATTACCGATTGTTCTGTATGGCTGTGAAACTTGGACTCTCACGTTGAGAGAGGAACATAGGTTAGGGGTATTTGAGAATAAGGCTCTCAGGAAAATATTTGGGGCTAAGAGGGATGAAGTTACAGGAGAATGGAGAAAGTTACACAACGCAGAGCTGCACGCATTGTATTCTTCACCTGACATAATTAGGAACATAAAATCCAGACGTTTGAGATGGGCAGGGCATGTAGCACGTATGGACGAATTCAGAAATGCATATAGAATGTTAGTTGGGAGGCCGGAGGGAAAAAGAGCTTTGGGGAGGCCGAGACGTAGATGAGAAGATAATAAAATGGATTTGAGGGAGGTGGGATATGATAGTAGAGACTGGATTAATCTTGCACAGGATGGGAACCAATGGCGGGCTTATGTGAGGGCGGCAATGAACTTCTGAGTTCCTTAAAAGCCAGAAAGTAAGTAAGTAATAATAATAATAATAATAATAATAATAATACTTCTTACTTATCATCATCATCATCATTATTATTATTATCATCATCATCATCATCATCATCTACCTCTGTTCTCAGTTTTGTGTTTCTCGTGGTAGTCAGTTTAATAGTACAAACACATTAACGGAGAGAGTCTAGATGCTACATGTGTACTGTCTTTAATTACAGTCTGCCATGGGGAATTGAAATGCATGTGTTAAGCGGCTGTAGAGTCCATAACGCCAAGCTGCCCCTCAGGTCGAAGGCATTATGAATTTAATCGGAGACTAAACGAGGAAATTAGAACAAGGATTGAATGTGGAAAGTCATCTTTGCCTTGCAGTTACATTGACGATGCGATGGTACATTTCATATCCTCAATGCACAACACAATTCATTGACTTTATTTTAAAGGGATTTGTACCTCCATGCAGAATGGCAGTTTAACAATGTTTACAGTTCTTGTAAATTGTAAGTTTTATTTATAAATTGTAAACTTTTGTTTCACAATCAGAATTTGTAAAGCTTAACTTTACAAAGAGAATAAAATTGTTTACAAAAGAAATTTGCGTACTTTGTAAATGTTTTTTTTTTTTTCACCATGTAGGACATAGTGCTGCATTGGAGTTAAATCGCTCGCTTGAACTCGGTCGAATGTCGCACCCTCGAGTGAGACACGATCGGTCGTGATACGCTCGTAATAAATAGAAGCACAGTACAAGGTCATCTCACCGACATGTCTTATCTTGTATGGAAGGCGACAGATAAGATACACATATGTTTTGCTCACACGGTAAAAATAAGGCTTAATTTTCTGCGTTTATGACAAACGTTTATTGGAACAGTCAATGGAACGTACCAAAACAGGAACATGAAGTTATAAATAAAATAGTATGAAAAACTTCGATATACAGTTATTATTGTTAATTAATAATTATTCAATATTTGATTTACCACATATATAATAATGATAGGTCCATACATAGCGTTCCGCCTATATACTGCGACAATGTAGAAACGTTTTACAAAATGTTATTGATATAGCAGTAGATTAATAACAATATTAGTACAGAGATAACGTCACAAAAAATATAATAAAACGATTAATCATGCTGCACAACTGTTACAGACGCAAATATTGATGCACTAATTATATTAGAGATTATTATTATTATTATTATTATTATTATTATTATTATTATTATTATTACTACTACTACTAGAAAACTTGATACAGTTCTTGCATTATCGTGATTGTGTTCTCCGTTTATAATAATTACATTTACATCCAATAACATCTATGAGATGTGGTAAAAACAAAATCACTCCTGTGTGGGGGGGGGGGGGACATTTACCTACAACATTTATATTACATTTTAAAGCAAATTTTGTAGTTGTACTATGGAGAGGTTAGTTAAACACTGCAAAGTTTTGAAATGATAAACATCTATGACCTTACTACACAGTTCATCACTGTAACAAGAACGAATATCTAACGCTCGGCTTGTACCGTTCGAGGATTTACTGCTCATGACAATTTTACCCATCATGCATGTGCGCTACCTATCGGATTATGCTATGAACTACTTGGCGCTCGATCCAAAACGTCCAATGCAGACCTCTGATGTAGGAGTAATTTTACTAATGTATAAATTTTACATGTAAAGTTAGCATCTTTTCCACTAAATTATTCTTAAGTGTGTAAAGTTTAACACTGCAACAGATTATACATAAAAAATCATTCATTCATAGTTTTCTACCCAAGGTCAGTTCTTTCACTGCAAATTCAGCATTCTACAATGTTGTCAATTTTCCGCTTTCCTCTTAGTCTCCGCATATGATCCGTATATCTATATCTTAGTGTTGTCTTATCATCTGATATATTCTTCTGCCCTTAACCTTTCTCTCTTTCATTATTCCTTCCAGTGCATCTTTCATTAGGTAGTTTCCTATTAGCCAGTGATCCTGCCAATTTCTTTTTCTTTTTCTGGTCAGTTTCATCATTATTATTTTTTCCCCCACTCTTTCTAGCACAGCTTCATTTATTATTCTATAAAGTTCACGTGTTCCTTTCTTCTCCGTATCCACATGTCACATTCTTCTAGTTGTTTTTCTTCATTTCATCATAATATCCATTTTCTGCCCCATACAATGTCACCCTCCACACAAAGCACTTCACTACGTTCTTCCTTAGTTTTTTTTTCCAGAGGTCAACAGAAGATGATTCTTTTTTATGAAATCTTCCTTTGCCATTGTTATCTTACTTTTGGCTTCCCAGCAGCAGCTCATGTTACTGCTTATAGTATTTTGACCTATCCACTTTACTACTACACCATTTAGTATTCGAATGTTTACCTTCTTTATTTTTCTTCATGGTCTTCTTTAACTCGTGTTATGAGTGACTGGTAACCATTAAGAATGAAAGTAAAGCAATTTAATTGTTATTTGGCATCAGTTCTAGCGACTCAAAGATATTGAATTTAATTAAAGAAGATGTGATATCTTTCAACAAAGAACTAAAAACACGACTGCCCACAAACGAATCTAGTGTCTTACTACTGAGCCACCTTGTTCGGTTACTACTATTATTATTATTATTATTATTATTATTATTATTATTATTATTATTAGGCCTACTACTACTACTACTGCTGCTACTGCTTATTGTTAGAATTTTGCAAAGCTTTCAGGATTCTCGCTACTGAATATGCTTATTGATTAGGTGAATATAGGTCAAAATGAAAATGCTTATTGATATTCTTAACATAATCTGAAAATTCACAACCAACACAGTTCCCTAGGTATGACTAGACCTCGGATTGTTAGGTCCTTAAAAACCAACTTTCAGGTATTATCGCCGCGGCCTCATACTTAACGTGTCGGCATCATAGAGTAACGTGCGGTGTGCTTTTGAAACATAATTTTGCCGACCGATTGTTGCTCTGTAGGTTTCACTCTAAGCGTCACGTTGTCACGTCTGCTTTCTCTATAAGAATAAGCACTAGTTTGTTATATTGTTTTTTTTAGTAGGTTATTTTACGACGCTTTATCAACATTAGGTTATTTAGCGTCTGAATGAGATGAAGGTGATAATGCCGGTGAAATGAGTCCGGGGTCCAATACCGAAAGTTACCCAGCGTTTGCTCATATTGGGTTGAGGGAAAACACCGGAAAAAGCCTCAACCAGATAACTTGCCCCGACCGGGAATCGAACCCGGGCCACCTGGTTTCGCGGCTAGACGTGCTAACCGTTACTCCACAGGTGTGGACGTTATATTGTTAAATGGCTATTATTATTATTATTATTATTATTATTATTATTATTATTATTATTATTTCATACACGAGTATGTTGACATTCTTAACTCTTAATAATAATTTTTAATCACATACCTTAATGTTCGTTCTCAGCACAAGACATTGCAACCTCGGTTTTAGTCCACGTGCATTAGACAAGTAGGTGTCATTTAATAATGGAAGCAGCTTATTGGTTGCAATACTGAATTTGAGGCGAGGATTGGAGCGGCGACACAAGAAATTGAAAACAATAATACAAGTAAATTTCAAAGACCTGCCGAATGTTATACAAGAGGCCGCTCGAAGACCTGCCGAATGTTAACCATGAGAGCGCGGCGATAATACCTTACATAGGCAATGAAATTACAGTAGAGCATCGATTATCCGAAATAATTGGGGACGGGATATGTTCGGATAACTGATATTTCGGATGACCGATCATTTACGAAAACAAATTGTACCGTTGTTATAAGAGCAGTATGAAACAAAGAAACACTGATATTAAACACGAAACTGTACATATATATTTTATATTACACGTCTTACTTATAACACAAAGAACTGACTAGCCTAATTGACAAGTTCAAAATGGCCATTAAAGTAGGTCTACAGTTTAGGAAAAGAAGTCCAATTTTTTTTTCTTTTGCTTCAGAGCTGAGACTCGTTTTTTTGCCGCTAAATCTCGCAAACAGCGCTAGCGGAACTTATACATGGCCCGCGCCCAAATTTAAATTTGCCGACTGGAACGCTTTCGGTTAAGCGATATTTCGGTTGATCGGTATTCTGATAATCGATGCTCTACTGTATAAAAGTTGGTAAAAAAATACAATTTTATACACCTAAAGATACAATTAAAACTCTTTTTAAACGTTCATATTTTAAATAACTGTAAAGGTAAAGGTATCCCCGTCACATTTCATGAAGGCACTTGGGGGGGGGCATGGAGGTAGAGCCCCATGGATGCTTTCCATGGCCTCGGCACTAGAATGGGGTTATGTGGTCGGCACCACGCTCCAACCGCCTTTTACCCCCGGGAAAAACCCGGTACTCAGTTTTACAGGAGGTAGAGTGAACCTCGGTGCCGTTCTGGAAGTCTGGCAACGAGAAAAATCTCGTCACCACTCGGGATAGAAACCGGGATCTTTCAGTCCGTAGCCAGCTGCTCTACCAACTGAGCTACCCTGCCGCCATTTTAAATAAAACGCGAAGATAATTAACTGTAAATTTTAGTTCATACCTATATACAAGATAGACATTTAACCTAAAATTCGAGGTCTAGATGACACATGAACACCTCTTAAAGCAACACAGGACAAAGGACATTTATCTAGTTACAGTGGAAGAGAGACAAATCTTTCCTACCCTTTCAAGAATCGAATCCGGGTACGCTGGGTTGTTATCCAGAAGTGATAGGCCTTCCACATAGCTACAGCTGAAGTCCATATTTTAAGACATCGATGTTATTTACAACAGTTTTTGAGAGTCACGTGCAATATTTGGACGTCCTTTGAATATTCCATTGATCAGCCCTCAGGCCAGTCCTTGACCCCGTACGACCTTATACGTTATTGATGTTGGTTATTTCACTTCTACCCACAGCGGTACTTTAAGGTTAGCGTGTCCATCTTCCTCCCCCATTTTTTTAAGGTTACGGACAAGAATGTCGGTCACTTGGGAAGAATTCCTGACTTACTTTCTCAGACTCCTACACCAAAAGAAGCAAGAGTTCATTCCTCTGCAGATCCTGTGTGGTTTGTGGATGACAAGACGGTTGCTGGGCAAACTTCCTTAGAGTGAATTTGTTTTCTTGCCTATCCTCATACTACCAATGCATAGGCCTATGAAGTTTAGAGAGAATTTTAAGTAAATAATAATTTTATTGTTTCTTCAAGGAGTTTTTGCGTTTCTTCTAAGAATAACTTTTCAAATGAAACGTCCTCTTTCAATGTCTGTAGTGTTGTGGCTCAATACGTACAGTACAAATGTGAAATTTAATGCCTCTATTTACTAACGGCCTTACTAATAAACCGTGTATACTTTTTATACGAGACTTATGCCGAGTTCAGACAGAAAACCTTACTAATAAACCATGCATAAGCAATGGATGTTCAGTGCGATCCAGAAGTCTCTCCGCAGTGCTTGTGTAGCCGAGAATCCAATAGTCAGAGAATTCAAGTGTATTTGGTAGAGAATTCAAGTGGCAGAACTGACCACTAAGCATATGATTGACTGGGGGTGTGAGGTTGTCAAACCGGTATGAATCGGGGAGTGCCAACTTTCTACTGGGTTGTATTCTGGAGTTACTAGAACTAATAGAGCTGCGGAGGGACTTTTAGATCGCACTGTATAAACAGTCTGTAACTATACAATGGGAATTGCTTTGCAGTAGTTATTATACACGAAACCCCTTGTTTAAGCGTTGTATATAGAGAAAAAATGGCCGTCCCTCTAACAGCTGTTCGTATCGACTGTCATTTTATGATGATGATGATTGCCTTGTAACCACAGAAGAACAAACCAAAGAGCACAGAGTACTAAGAATAATATTGCTGTAGCTTGTACTCTTTGACCAAAATATAGTGTGGTAATCGATCAGAGCCAGTTGTACTATCGATATTTAACACGGCACACTAGAGAACCTCAGATATTCTATTACCTTTCGTAATGAAGTAATGACGAAACTATGACCTAGTTGTGTAACAGTTATATTGTTATGCACGACATATGTAGTGACTATTAGTAAGGAATCTGCACAGGACTTATAACCTCATTGTATAATACAGTTAAACGTCTGTATATAGAGTTTTTATTAGTAAGACCGTAGGACATTTTGTGAACTAACTACATATATAGAGCGTTCGCCATGAAATAGATTCATTCATTCAAAATTTTCTTCCGAAGAGCAGGTCCTTCACTGCAAACCTAACAACATTCATCAATTTTCCTTATTTTCCGCCTTCATACTTAGTCGCCACATATGATCCATATTTATCTTAATGTTGTCTAGAATCTAATATCTTCTTCTGCTCCGAACTTTTCTCCCGTTCACCATTCCTTCCAGTTCGTTCTTCAGTAGGCAGTTTCTTCTCAGCCAGTGACCCAGCCAATTTCTTTTCCTTTTCCTGATCAGTTTTAGCATCATTCTTTGCTCACTCTTTCTATCTAGCACAACTTCATTTGCTATTTTGTTTGTCCATTTCACACGCTCCATTTTTCTCCATATCTGCATTACAAATGCTTACAATATTATATGAATATAAATGAGTGTAGCTATTCTATGTAATAACTTAATCCAAATTGAAACAGACGTCTTGGTTTGCGTATTTTGCATACTACATAATCATTTAAACATTTTATCTGTAATAATGTCACGGGAGGTATGAGATTTGTCGATAAATCCACGAGCGAAGCGATTATCTGGGAAATCTCAGACCTCGAGTGACATTTATTAGGACTATTTCGTGAATAAAATAAAAATTTGAATGATATATTCCTAAAATTCGATGTCAAAATGTTAATAATTGTATATTTACGAATACTTAACCTTTTCAGACAATGTGAAATTGAAATAGATGAATATCGAATATTGCAATAAAGAAATTCGATGTTATTATTCAGTAATGCCAACTGTTTTATTTCATTCACAAAATACAAGTTTTATAAGCTACAATTATAGGTTAAGTTACCTGTTGGAGCAGGACCAATGTCAGCTGTGCCTTATTTCGACCGTTACTGTGCTACAGGAAAGCATTTTTATAGCTCGACAAATGCATTCTCGCTGTAGTGTGTAACGGAACTAAAGCTTCATCTACACAGTTCAATATTCCAATCGCATATGCGTGCAATCTGAGAAGAATATTGAAAGAATCAAGTTAAAAAGTTACGTTCAATTAAGATCATGAAGATTTTGTGTCTAATTAATATTAAATATCAATCCTGCATTCATTGTTTTAAAGTTGAAAGAAAAGTTTAACCGTGTAGTTGCATCTGAATGTATTCGTGATCATCAATTTACAGGGAAACAGTTGGCGACAACGACTAAACAGAAGAACGACCATGCGATAAATTGATAGTGATAAATCTAACTGCAAAAATTATCGCAAAGTGTGACTGTGATTGTTTGGAATTCAACATTTCATTACAATTCATTGGTCGAAAATGGAATGACGTCATATAAACGAAATAGTCTACAGTAATTTCACTAAAGGTTTTGATTTTATAGATAAATTTGCGAGTGTTGATTTTGTATTTCACAGTTTATTGAAGCGAAACTTCTTTAGGCAGGGTACGAGTCGAAAGCTGTGACAGACGTTATGAGAGAACTTTGTGTGTTGTTACTACGGGATTGTGTATGTTGCTGTGTTATCGTGTAAATAAAGTTGTTGATGTTTGGGAGTTTTCACCAGTTTACACAAATTAATGCATAAATTAGTGGAAGTGGGGCTCATGTTATTCAGTCGAAACCAGTGTGTGTGAAGTTACATTGTTAACGAACTTTCTTCCTAGAAAATATGACAAAATCAGGGGCAGAAGGAAAGAGAGAATGGGGTGAAAGGAAGCGTGAAATGAACCGCCGAAAATTTAGCCAAAAACGAAAAAGAATCCAGAAAATTGATAACAAGATTCGACGCCTGAAAGGGAAAAAGGGAGAGCTAAAGAAGAAACAAAAACAGTACACTCGTACGATTGGATAATGTAGAGCAAGGACAAGGGCATTTTCTATTCTCTTTCCTGCAGTTCAGTTACAAATTGTCAACGATTTGCTGAATGTTCCTGCACCGCCAAAAATCAACGAATGCAATGCATGATCCAACTGATGTCAGTGATTAAGATTTAAATCGTAGTCCACCATATAAAGATTTTAATTCAAAAGTGCTCATCAAATATTAACAAAAATTATAAATAATCAATTTGATTTTGCATGCTTCACTTTCATATTTTACTTTACTTACTTACTTACTGGCTTTTAAGGAACCCGAAGGTTCATTGCCGCCCTCACATAAGCCCGCCATTGGTCCCTATCCTGAGCAAGATTAATCCATTCTCTATCATCATATCCCACCTCCCTCAAATCGATTTAATATTATCTTCCCATCTACGTCTCGGCCTCCCTAAAGGTCTTTTTCCCTCCGGCCTCCCAACTAACACTCTATATGCATTTCTAGATTCGCCCGTACGTGCTACATGCCCTGCCCATCTCAAACGTCTGGATTTAATGTTCCTAATTATGTCAGGTGAAGAATACAATGCGTGCAGTTCTGTGTTGTGTAACTTTCTCCATTCTCCTGTAACTTCATCCCTCTTAGCCCGAAATATTTTCCTAAGCACCTTATTCTCAAACACCCCTAACCTATGTTCCTCTCTCAAAGTGAGAGTCCAAGTTTCACAACCATAAAGAACAACCGGTAATATAACTGTTTTATAAATTCTAACTTTCAGATTTTTTGACAGCAGACTAGATGATAAAAGCTTCTCAACCGAATAATAACAGGCATTTCCCATATTTATTCTGTGTTTAATTTCCTCCCGAGAATCATTTATATTTGTTACTGTTGCTCCAAGATATTTGAACTTCTCCACCTCTTCAAAAGAAAAATTTCCAATTTTTATATTTCCATTTCGTACAATATTCTCGTCACGAGACATAATCATATACTTTGTCTTTTCGGGATTTACTTCATATCTTACTTTAGCTCTCATAAATAAATGATTCCATTTGTAATTTCTGAAGGCTATTGAGTATAAAGCTGTTACATTTGAACTTAATTTATGAAGGTTTAAAAAGATTACTACACATTTACAGCTTAAGTTTTACCTCCGCTGCTCGTAGAGGTAACACTGTCGTTTATTTTTTACTTTTGTTTATGTTATGATATTCATCATTGATTTGTGGAAACAATTACGAATTGCCAGTGACATCACAAAAGTGACAAAATGAGATAGATAATTTTGTAGGATTAGATGGCTGTGATTGGTTGAAATTTAACGAATACTTATTGTCCATTAGTAAATTGGTATACATTTCACTGACATTTTAGAACACATTTCACTGCCACTATAAATTATCACTGATCGGAACTATTCACCGTGAATGTAATATGTTTTTATTATTGTAATAGTAGTTATTTCAATAAAGAGGTATATATTATTGTTTGTAGGCTATACGTGTATAAAACTTCTGCTCTATATTTATTATCAGATTATTAGTTTTTAAATGCAATAATTGTAATCAATGGCGTGGCAAAGCTATTTGTTCAAAATGTTTCGGTTGTGCAAACCATTAAAATTAAGTTGCAGTGTTGTCATGGTATGCTCCATTATATTTTACATTCATCGTAGGCCTACTGTACTGTCACTTATGCAGTGAGCGCGAGACATTTGAACTTCCTCCGTACAAGGCTATAATTTTCGATAAATTCAGTGTGACAAACATGCAAAGCCTGGTCATTACTTGGCTCTGTTGAGTACACCAGTTACCTATCCAATGATTATCGAGGCGTTCCGCTTTATGTGTGTGGAAACTACCACGTCCCTCTTTGTCTTATGTCGAGATAACAGTGTTTGGAATTTTACTTCCTGCCCCACATTACACTTATATCGTATCATTCTCATTACTAATCACTCATTGTTTCTTATCTATATCTACGTGGATTGAATTGTGATCCTTATTTACAGGGAATAATTTGTGTTACATTTAATACTTGAGGAAAAAAGAAAGAATAATGATTCCGTAATAAACAAACCATTTTGTAACAATTGTGACTTCCGAATTGCTTCTTAATTATTATGATTAGTCCGCGGAACTCCATGCAATTGCATGTTTTTATTGATTTGGCATATTGAAAAAGTGAAAGTGGATCTTTGCCGATCATAATTTTTATGTTCGAATGAAGCCAACTTTATTTTGCATAAATGCATATTTCGAGGGTTTCCTCTTTTACGAGTAAATGCATATAAATTTTATTTTGCATATTTAAATGCATACGTTAACACCTTTTCTTGTCGCAGTCGACCTGGTTGGCGCAGTTGGTATAACGCTGGCCTTCTATGCCCGAGGTTGCGGGTTCGATCCCGGACCAGGTCGATGGCATTTCAGTGTGCTTAAATGCGACAGGATCATGTCAGTAGATTTACTGGCATGTAAAAGAACTTCTGCGGGACAAAATTCCGGCACACCGGCGACGCTGATATAACCTAGGCAATTGGGAACGTCGTTAAATAAAACATAACATTTTTTCTTTCCTTGTTTTTCCTCATTTATTGTGTAATTTCAAAATTTCTCTCTGGCAAAAATAAGAATAATACTTTTCCATTAATTATGTTATACTATAGGTAATACTTTCTTACCTCTCCGGTGGCTGAGTGACCAGACTTTCAGCATGTCACGCAGGCGGTCTGGGTTCGAGTCCCTGTTAGGTTCTGGATTTAAAAAATCCTGGATTCATTGAAAAATCCATAGTGACCCTTGTGGCGGACAAGGTCGCACTTGGGATTTTTCTTGGGGTTCTCCAGTTTCTCCAGCATCTAAATCATCCCGTCAACATTTATTCATTTCGTCATCATTCCATAGAATTCTCCGAACGCCGGCTAGAGACGCACGGAAGGGGCTAGCCTAGGGACGAGTGAGGTGGCTTGCTCGAAACCTGGGTCCACAGCGAACCTTAGCATAGTCAGCCGGTGTGTGTTTGGTTTAAGGGTTAACGCAATAGATCATAAAAGGTTACAGTTCTGGGTCATAGAACCCCTCTCCCGAAAACTCCATTGCATTCCATTTCATTCTTACCCCTACTATTCCATATACAGGGACATCATTTTATTTTTACTAACATTTTTAATATTAACTTGCCTATACCTCTGGATCACGACTGGAGTTCGATGATACTGGCGTAATATACAAACAAATCACTTTACTAGGTATAGGGGGGAAGAAAAGTCGTTCATCCATTTACGTAAATTAGGAAATATTGCGCTTTTGAGTTCGATCATTTTCATTAGGTTTTTGTTTAATCAAAATACAGTACAGTATTAACGAGTGTTTTTATTCACGAACTGAGCTGTCCATGTGGTCGTATTTATTATGCAGTGTATATTATATACTGTCTACAGCGCATTAGCGTACAATATAGAGAATGAAGTTAAATTGAAAAATAATCATAATCTTCTTCTTCTTCTTCTTCTTCTTCTTCTTCTTCTTCTCCTTCTTAGTTTAACCTCTCCCTTTTTAGGTGCATTTACACGACTCACGCCAACCGAGTAAAATAATCATAATATGGATATTTAAACACATTTTTTAAAATGGTGGCCGTTCATTTCGATACAGGCTTTAGTTCTTTTGTGCATATTATCGCACTATAGGCTATTGTATCTAATTACAATTACCAGTCTCGTTCTTCGCACTAGTAACTCATGTTAAAATAATTCTGTACCTACTCTATAAAAGAGTACCTTACGTACTGTAAATTCAATCTGCAATTCTGCCGTATCCGAAAAGACAAAATTACTCAGACATACTAACTACTGTCCGTCCAAGTGGCTATGTTGTAGGGTCGTAGAAAGGGAGGAAATCACGTGACAGTTAATTACTTAACGAGGTCCTTTTATTTAAGTCATTTTAAACAGTTGTATAATATTACATAGACGTCCAATTCCTAACAGAAATTAATGTTCTCAGAAAAGAGCTAAGACAGCCCAGTCACTAGCTGGCGAATAAAAGCTGGTGTGGGAAACCGGGATACGACGTAGGCAAATGGACGACAGTACCTGTGTGAAAGTGATTCAATATTGAAACCTCTTTCGTCACTGGAAAACGCGAACATATTTTTGGAACGTACTGTTTACTATGACTGTATATGCGGTTTTGGATCTGTGTGGAGGACGGTTGAACTTCATTAGTAGGAGGGGTGGGAATGAAGTACATTAAAAAACTCAGGTACAATAAAAATGGAGTAAAAATAAAATGATGTCTCTGTATAAATCATAGACATTTAATTGTAAATAAATGTAACTTACTCTGTGAAAATCATTTTCTCTGATATAGGCCTATCTGAATCTGTAGATATAGTGCTCAGAAATGGAGACCTTAGAACGCGGTAACATCAATACCCGCTGTGTGGAACGAAGCATTATAGAGTGTGAACGTTCTACCGATCGTGTGACATGTTTTCGTGGGAAATAGGACAAGGTAAATTGCGCTTGTATTTTGGGGTGGAAAATGAAAGGCTACAGGCACGCCATGACCTCTGAAACAGAATGAAAGCCATGCGTGCGGATTCTAATGCTCTATCAAGCTGCACGTCGCTGCTTTGCTGTACAGACCTTTGTGGAAGAAATCATTTCGCAGTTGTTTTATAAATACAGAGTGATTTATATAGAACTGACACATTTCTTTCATTAATTGTTTCAAAACGAATTGTGCTAGCGACAACTTATTATACCTAAAATTTAGAGGAAGTTTGGGAGATTATTTACCTCTATAGCAAATGTTGTCCGGCGTTGTCAAATCCGGAGATCTCGGTGGCCACAGGTTCCTGGAAATTATTCGGTCGTCACATAACCGGATAAATGGAACCATGCTTCATTTGTGAACCATGTGATGGACAATATGGCAGGATTTTGCACAATGAACGTCTGAAACCAACAGTAGAATGTTCTGGAGTTTCGATTCCTTGTCACTAGATGCGCAGATGTTTATGTTTTATTCCTATTGTTGGCAGCTGTTTTCGACATTTTGTGTCAACGTGAAAATGCAGTACACATTAAATCAACGACTCTTCCTTGTGAAGCAATACTGGATTACGAATTCAATTACAGTTACTCAAAGGGCATACCAGAGAGAATTTGGTGTTCGCAATCCTTCCAAAAGAAACACAATACTGGGACTGGTAAACAAATTGGAAACAACTGGATCTCTGGTGAGTGAAAAGGGCAAGCATCGTTCATCTAGGCTTCCTACGGTTGTTGTTGACGTAAGAGCACGACTGGAGCAGTCACCCAAAAAATCATTAAAGACGTTTGTCGCAGGAGACAGGGTACACCTATTCAATGTGTCAGAGAGCCTAAAGCCATATAGGGTTACGGTTGTTCATCAGCTAGAGGAACCAGATAAGGATAAAAGATTGAATTATTGTCGTTGGTTTCAGACGTTCATTGTGCAAAATCCTGCCATATTGTCCATCACATGGTTCACAGATGAAGCATGGTTCCATTTATCCGGTTATGTGACGACCGAATACTTTCCAGGAACCTGTGGCCACCGAGATCTCCGGATTTGACAACGCCGGACAACATTTGCTATAGACGTAAATAATCTCCCAAACTTCCTCTAAATTTTAGGTATAATAAGTTGTCGCTAGCACAATTCGTTTTGAAACAATTAATGAAAGAAATGTGTCAGTTCTATATAAATCACTCTGTACTTCGCTATAGCGCAGTGGTGGGCAAAATGAACGCAACCCACAAGACAGGATTTAAATGGCAACTACATACTGTGGGAGGGGTTGCACTCTACAGTGAAATGACGGATTTACAGACAGTTGCGCCACTACACTCCTACCTACCATATGTAATTAGAATAGTCCATTGACATGATACTTAATTCATCATTTTTCAAAGCAATTTCTTTGAAATTGGGATTTATCTGTGCATTCTATTTTCAGTTGCGCAAGGAGATGAGCATCGCTTAAGCGGGATCTGTGGCTGGACTTTATAAATTTCATTTTAGAAAACAGCTGTTCGCACTGGTAGGGTGATGAATACATACCGTCATTTCTCATAACTATGGTCCTGGAACACAACTATGGTCCACGATACAACCATTCAAAGATCATCGTAGAAGTAACATAGACCGTTCGTAGATAGCTGCAGTGACCTGAATTCAAACTACAGTACAGCAAGGATATAGATAAACGAGGTACTGCGTTATGGAGTACAAAATTTGAATAGTTGTATAGTGGACAATAGCTATGTTTCAGGACCATAGTTATGGGAAATGACGGTACTCATTATTTTTGAAGCAAACTGTCTGAGCAGTGGATATGAAGTACTGGACAACTTTTAAACTATTTTAGCCCCCAGTAGACCTTCACATTCTGCTTTCAAGACACCATCATTCTGCAAATCCAGTACCTCTAACTGCAATTCTGGGATAACATATTTAATTTAAACATGAAAAAGAGTGGCAAACATATTGAAATCTTTCTCCATCCTTTGAAAATCACTAAATCTATGTTCTTTGAACTCGTATAACAGGTGATCTATTTTGAGAATGTACATAGTTAAGTTCGCGTCCTGAATATTTGTAACTAATCCCAAACATGGGAAATGAAAGAACAGCCTTTCTTGTAAGTGTGATATCCTCTCGATTCATATGATTCTGCGAAAGACATTGTATCACTAATGCAGCTCCGAAGTACAGGAGTCCAGTTTAATCCGCCACATACACGCGCAGTATTTTCATGGAGTGGGGGAAGGGGAAGGTAGGGGGTAAGTTTGATGCTTCGCTGAGATCTGACGTCATTGCGGCAATGCCGCAGGAATGCCCACCATTGCTTTAGCGTATAGACGTTCCATAGTTTTTTTTTCTGAGTTGCGTTGCTATGGTACTGTTACCTAGTTGCAGTACTCTAGTCACTTCATAATTTTATTTTCCTAGTATCTTTAGTATTGTCACTTTTCAAACGTTTTCTAGATTCGTTACATTTGCTTCACTTTCCTTCAGAACGCGTTATTAATACCGTACATCTGTCGACGCATGCGCCAGTTGTGTACGTTATCAGGGCTAGTTTGGGATTTTACGTTGTTGGAATGTTTCTTATGCCCAGTTTCTGAAAAGACAGTTACCTTTACATACAGAGTTATCTAGGATTTAACGTGCTTATATGTTTAAAATGAGTTTCCGAAAGAACAGTTATCGTCATCTTTACAGTTATCTGTGCTTCAACTAGTAACTATGCTTCAGTCTGTAGTTACCTGGCTGTTAGTACCTACTGATTCGAACAAATACCGACATGCGACGCTACTACATTACTGTTTTGTAAACTATACTAACTGATATTAAATAATAATATAGATTACAATAAATTGATTTACTATATTATCTGTATAGTTTTACAAATTTGGCGTTTTATTTACACAACTTACGGTAAATGTTTTACTTTCTATGACATATTAGGATAATACCGTGTGTTAGTAAACACAATTTTGAACATCTCAAATTTAATTTTCTCCATCAACTAAAGATTCTAAGCAGTAAGAGGTGGTTTCGTAAAGAATGAGAAGGAGGACTTTTTTGTTGTTCTGTCGGAGAAAATGTAATATGTTTACTTTGCTCAGCGGTTCAATTAGGAGTATATAGAACCATTAATTGCCACGCTGAATAATGTATTATTATTATTATTATTATTATTATTATTATTATTATTATTATTATTATTATTATTGACCACAAAGTATGTGTTTCTATAATTCTTCTGTGCGTGCATAAATACTGATATTTTTAGATCTTCTTCCTAGAAGGATAAAATTATTAGGTTTTATCTCAATTTTAATCTTCTTAATGTTTAGATGAGCGTAACTATTTATTAGTTATACATTTAATAATAATATTGTATAAAAACTGATTCAGTATTATGTGCCAACGAACTGTTGGACACCAGAAATTTGCATGTCTTAAATCATAACCAGGAAGAGAAAGATGAGATAAATAAATGTAAGGAAGTCAGCTACTTAATTGGGTTTGAAATTTATCGTGCTCTAAAGCCTTATAGTAGAACAGAATTTCTCAAAAGAGTAATGATTAAAACAGCTTAAGTAACTTGTCCTTAAGAAGTTTTTAATTTTGAAAACCTACGAATTTCTCGACCAAGTACCGAGAGAAGAATTTAGAAAATTTCTGATTATATTCAAGAGGGAGGTTAAAAAAAGAAGCAAGAAAAATCGTATATTATTCACTGGCTCTTGATGACAGCAGTGACATTACTGATACAGCAAAGCTTGAGATTTTTATCCGCGGGATTGATCAAGATGTTAGTACAACAACCAACACTAGTTGTAGTTTTCATGCCAAGTACCCTTCCTCCGTCTCCTTACTTCATAGACTGTCTGTTGCATGTAATCACTGCAGCTCGAGTTTTGGTCATCGCTGCTCTATGTAGACAAACGTGACACATTCGAAGGCTTTACTGGCCCATGTTTTTTATGCCTAGCAAGGTAGGACATAATGCATCATAACTCTGAAAGTAAGGATTTGCGGGAAAAGCCGTATAGAACATTTTAGTGTGTTTTACCTCTACATTATACTCACAAAGTTTGTACAGGTACTTATGAATCACCCTGTATAGTCAATTTTCATTCTTTCCTCGGCATTCGTTGCTATAATCTCTTCGTAGATAATGTTGTTTTTGAGTTGCGTTGTTTAGTCGCTTTGCAATTGGCTCTGTGTTAAAGTTGTAATAGTTCCGTGGCAATTGTTTAAGAGTTGCTTTGCTGTTGTCGCATAAAATGTGTGTAGTCGCTTCGCGATTTTTCTTGATAGAAGTTGCCATCGCCGTTTCGTAAATGTTTTCGAGCAGCTTCGCTAAGGCTAAGCAATCACTGTCTTGAAACTAACAGAAGATTTGGTTTATTTTCTTTCAGCAAGTGTGGCTACAATATGCGCTCCCCTCTTTTATATACGTTGTAAACCACAGAGTCTGTTTCCCCCACCTTCCCCTCCATGCAAACACGGGGGCTGAGGCACGGTCTCCCATCTGTTCACGTTTCACCCTGAGCGAAATAACTCTTTCTCAGACATTTTCTCTTCGAGATATAAATAAAATGGGTCTATCAAGTCAGTCAAATCTCTCGTTGGTCGCCTTTTTAGTTACTGGCGCCACTATTACAGTATTTATGAACACTAGTTTACAAGAGATACTTTTGAGTGGTTTAGTATTTAGCTTTATTGTGGATTGTCTTGCAATGCGTTTGTCTAAGATTTGTGATGGTTAAAATTTGTGTTGTGAAGATCGCCTCGAGTGATTTTTCCCTACGCTGTGTTCTCCGCGTTATTTTTAAGAATGTTACAGCTCTTTTACTGTCTTGTCTCGTGCTATAATAAAAAAATCAGTCTTCCAACGGTTTTTGGTGTTACGGCAGTGCCCGGATAGACGATTCATTCGAGAAATGAGCGTTGCGAGAGAGTGTGATGGAGTATTTTTACCGGAGCTGAGGATCTTGAAGTGGCGTTTTACTGTTTTAATCCCCAATAGGCTGGAATGCATTCCATTACCCTTCAAAGTGTGTCGTGAGAGACGATCGTCATGCTGTTTACGATTCTGTAGGAAACTTCAAATGACAATTAAAAGGTAACATTTAAATTTTATTTCTTTAAATAATTTATAGACTAAACTTGGAAGCGAGAGACTTGTTCAGTGCTTATCTTTCTTTTATCTACAGATTCAGTGTAGTGTTATTACCGGATTTACAAATATATGAAGATGTTTTCCTACATGAATAACAAATCGATGGCTGAGAACCAGATTGTTCTAAGTCCAACTTTTTATAAGAAAGAAATCTGTGTTTCATTGCGTTCCAGTTCTTGTCTGCATATATGAATCGAACAAAATTGTAAATATTCCTCTCCATAAGGTTGCTATGAAGCTATTCCAAATTGTTTCATAAAACTTTGAATGTCAGGAGCTTAAAATAGCTCCCCCTAAAAAAAAAAATGTAGACTAGTAAATTGGACTTGGAGCAATCTGGTTCTGGGCCATCGAAATATAGTGTTCTACATGACTAAACTGTATGTGGATACCCCTGCGGTGGCTGAGTAGTCAAACCAGCCTGTCACGCAAACGGCCTGGGTTCGAGCCCCGTTGGGACCTCGGATTTTTTATTGACTATTACACTTTTACTACGTCATACTACTTTTGACCAATAAAATGGTAGAAAGGATGTCTTTCAACCAATCGTGGCTGCTTATCGCACAATTTTGTCACTTCCTTAACATTTTTTTCACTTCCTTAGCATTTATTTGTTATTATCACTTCCCTACCATTTGGTTCTTTGTTTACGAACATTTAAAACTGTAAATTCTTTACGGTTCTATAAAACATGCTTTGCGATCGTCATTTGTTTCCCCTCATAGATAGTCGACTGAAAATGGCGGCTCCGTTCAAACGTTGTGGTGAAGGTGACATTAGTGAAATAGAATTTTAGTAAGTCAATTAATATCTATTTTATTGTATTAGAGTACTTTATTTATTCTAATCTTTATATACTTTCTTCTGTTTGTATCACTTACCTACCATTTGTTTCTTTGTTTACCAACATTTGAAACTGCAAATTCTTTACGGTACTATAAAACATGCTTTGCGATCGTCATTTGTTTACCGCATAATAATAATAATAATAATAATAATAATAATAATAATAATAATAATAGTTTATTTATTTACACTGGTAGAGTTAAGACCATAGGGCCTTCTCTTACACTCTACCAGGTCACAAAGTATACAAGCAGTGAAATTTAACAAAAAGTTAAAGAACAGAATACCAACATATTATAAGAAATAATAGCATAACAGAATCGGCACTAAACAATATGAAAATAATACCATAACAGAAAAAAAGTAAAATACAGATCTAAAGATTGGAATATAATAAAAGCAATTCAGTACAAGTAGTTAACAGGGAAAACATAAAGAAGAATACAACAAATGGAATGTAATGGGATAATAAAAATAGAGAAAAAAAATACGAAATTTAAATGAAATCCACAATATGAAGGGTATGATAATAAATACATCTGGTGATAAAAAAAAAAAAAAAGGAAAATGAAGAGAAAAATATATACACAGTCGACTGAAAATGGCGGCTCCATTCAAACGTTTTAGTGAAGCTAACATTAGTGAAATAGAATTTTAGTAAGCGAATTAATACCTATTTTATTTTATTTTATTATAGTATTTTATTTCTTCTAATCTTTATATACTTTCTTCTAACCGTGTAATAATCAATTAAATCCCACTCGAATTTCGATTTTCTCTAGATAAATCAAAACCTCTAGTGAGATTATTGTTGAAAAATCCATATTGTCACTTGTGGCGGACAAGGTCACAGTTGACGATTTTCTCGGGGTTCTCCCTTCCTCTATATTAGACATCTACACAATTCCGTCAACATTTCCCCATTCCTTCATCATTTCACAGTATTCTCCGAACGTCGGCTGGCACGCATGAAGGGCGCTGCTTGAAACCTGGGTACGCAGCGAACCTTAGTGTAGTCAGCCGGTGTGAGTTTGGGAACGCGCCTAGCTTGAGGGTTAGCGCAATGGATCGTGAAAGGTTGCAGTGTTGTATCATAGTGCCTCCCTCCCGAAATTCAATTCCGACCCATATGTGAGATATTCAGAGCCAATTTGCTTGTCGAAACTACTCCTATATTCATATGAATCCAAATTTAAAATTTATATATTCAACAATGAAAGAACAAGTCAATTTTCCTTCATTATAGCACACAAATTGCAATTTAATTCATTAACGTGATAGCCAACCTCGTGTCACAAATAATAAAGTGTTCATTTAGCGTTAGCATAATAATATTTGCCTACGTAATCGGAGTGTAAAACATTATAGAATATTTTGTACGTTTGTAATTAACAGTTGTATAATAAAATGGTGTATGCAAAAAGTTGCAGGAAGCAAATCGGTAATTATGTTAACCGGCATGACAACGCCGTTAAAATATTTATTTACTTCTTTATTTATTTATTTATTTATTTATTTATTTATTTATTTATTTATTTATTTATTTATTATTTAAATATACAGAATACAATTACAGCGATAGAAATAGAAATAAAATAATACAATCGATATAAAAAGAGGATACAATAATATTAACAACATTTGAGGACCGAATGAGCAGCGCTCGTGTTCGGTCGCAGTTCAGATATATTATTAATATAGAAGAAATATAAAATAGGAACAGCTACAATGAAATTATATAATATAATATATTATTAATATAAGGGGAATATCTTAATATATAAAATTGAATGTGGGTATGTATGTATGCATGTATGTATGTATGTATGTATGTATGTATGTATGTATGTATGTATGTATGTATGTATGTATGTATGTATGTATGCATATATGTGTGTGTGTATGTTCTCTATACAAATCTACACGCTTTGACCGATATGTGCCAAAGTTTGCACATTTAACCTTCATAACCAGGAGAAGAACATAGGCTGCATTAAAATTGTGCAAATGGAAGTTAAATTAATTAAATATATAAAAAAATAAAAATAAACAGATCAAATATTCATGTATTGTATTAAAATGCAATATCTTCTGCAGTCAATTGTTCTTTATTATTGTCTGTTGTATTCAACATAGACTTTCACGAGGCCTTGGAAATTTTAACACGAAATTAAATTACATTGTTATTACACATCATGAAGGCTAAAACTAGATAATTCATGCAATAAATATCTTTACGCAGTCCAGGACCGTATTATGAATTCCTCGATGCAGTTTTGTAGATAGTAAGCAAACTGTTTTATCCAATTGAATTCTAGAATTCTTTGAAACTACAAGGATTGCTACCACATAATTTACTTAATATTGAATAGCCATAGTAGACCTACTATTGCGAAATATTGACTCACCAAAATTATGCACTAACAAGAAATTGTGTCAAAAACTCATGCGAAACGTAATATGAGTGGCAATATTAACTGGAAAAACGAAAGAAGATGATGTTTTTATCCCACGTATTGCTATTATAGCCATTCGATTTTAAGCAATTATTATAAGTTATAGTAATATTTGTGATAATATTACAATATTATAATATTGCAATAATAATATAGAGCCTATTTTACTGTTACTGTTAACCCGTCTCTTATTAATAAGTTATGGTCACTAATGACTTGGCCGTTTATAGAAAAATATGATTTTCTGTTGTGGTAGTGTTCTACATTGCCTTCTCCAGGAGAGTGAATTCTGATGAGTATAGTCTCCGTTACTGCAAAACACCCTGAAATCCATGTTTTTGATAGAGTCCATCCGTTACAGATTGTAGTTTGGCCTTGAAGGAAATTAAATATATTGTGGGCAGAAAGGCTTAATAATGCATAATGCCGTGGTACGATAAATATTACCATCAATCACAATGTTAAATATCTTAAATATCCCTGTAGCATAAGGTCTTAATGTTGTTAAAACTCTATTCATAGGTGAGATGGAATTATTTCGATTAGTCAGTTTCTTTGGATATTAGTGGCACTTTCTTTAATATTCGTCACTAGGGAGGAGAAAACATAAGTAAATATGGTTCGTTTTGGTTTTATATAGTTACCCTGCCGAGGTCTCCGATAAGTCTAACAAACAGTTTATTTAGAAATAGACCAAAATTTAAAACCCGGGCAACGCCGGGTAATTTAAGCTAGTAGAAAATAAAATAAAATAAAAAGTAAAATTAAAATTACAGTGAAATTATATGATATAATATATTAATATAAAAGGAATATAGAAAATAAAATAAAATAAAAACTAAAACTAAAATTACAGCTACAATGAAATTATATAATATAATATATTAATATAAGAGAAATATAGAAAATAAAATAAAATAGGAACTAAAATTAAAATTACAGCTACAATGAAATTATCTTAATATATAAAATTGAATGTGGGTATGTATGTATATATGTATGTGTGTATGTTCTCTCTACAAATCTATACGCTTTGACCGATATTTGCCAAAGTTTGCACATTCAACCTTCATAACCAGTAAATGTAGGACCTCTTATGTTACCGGACGCACGTATGGGCGAATCCAGAAATGCATATAGAGTGTTAGTTGGGAGACCGGAGGGAAAAAGACCTTTAGGGAGGCCGAGACGTAGATGGGAGGATAATATTAAAATGGATTTGAGGGAGGTGGGGTATTTTGATAGAGACTGGCTTAATCTTGCACAGGATAGGGACCGATGGCGGGCTTATGTGAGGGCGGCAATGAACCTTCGGGTTCCTTAAAAGCCATTTGTAAGTAAGTAAGTAACCAGGAGAAGAACATAGGCTACATAAAAATTGTGCAAATGGACCATAAATTCATTAAAAATAAAAAATAGAAATAAATACGATTAAACATTCATGTATAATATTGAAATGCATCTTCTATAGTCAATTGTTTTTTATTATTGTCTGTTGTATTCAATATCGACTTTCATGAGGCCATGGAAATTATAACAGAAAATTAAATAACATTGTTGATACGTCATGAAGGCCATAATCCACACAATTCATACAATAAGTATCTTTGCACAGTTCAGGACAGTATTATGAATATCTCGATGCAGTTGTAGATAGTGAGCAGGCTTTGGTTTATAACTGAATCCTTAAATTCTTTGGAACCACAAGAATTGCTACTACATAATTGAATACTTAATATTGAATCACCAATAGTACTATTACGAAATATTGACCCACCAAAATTATGTAATGGAACAAGAATTGATGTGAAAAAACTCATGCAAATCGTAATAGATAATAATATTAACTGGCAAAACGAAAGAAGATGATGTTTTTATCCCATGCATTCCTACGATACACACTAACATGTCTTTTGATTAAGTAACTTCAATTTCAGTGCCACTAGCATTATTAATGGTCATATTAAAATGAAGCTCAAGGACAGTCTCTCAAAGTTGCAGACAATAGCTTAAAAACTGCGTGTTTTTCACATTCTCAACTATATTTTATACAAAGCAATGGAAAAATAAAAGAAGATTTTACACATTGGCCTATCAAAATGCAATACAATGATACTTTTATCATGTTGCTAACGTAATATTTAACTGTAAGAAAGCCGACTGAAAATAACACCGTATTAATTCTAAAATATAGGTTTCATAAAATACAGGCTGTATTTATATAGGTGCCCTGTATTGATGTTTATGTCCGAAAATGTGTTACTGCGAATTTCTATCTGTATAATCATGTTGTCAATGTAGTATGTCAATTTCTGAAATACCGGTATACATCTCTCAGAATATTAGTCTTTATGTTAAAAATGACTTACTGCGAGTTTATATTACATCTGTATTCTGTATATAAAATAAGAATTAATATACTGTAATTAATATGATCTATTTGTGAGATAATTATAATTTCTCAAGTCATATAAAAACTATGTATGATATACGTAAATAGGCGTACAGCGGTCAAGGGGTAAAAAATCTTCCAATATAAATTAAATTATTTGTGTATATATTGATTCTTTGGTACAACCGATAGAGAGATAAATTTTGGCTCAAGATGACATCCCAACGAGTTCAGACTGGGAACAAGGGAATTGTCTGTTTATCGTCAGCTCTCTCTGAAATTCAAATCAAAGCACATACAGACATGAAATTACGTGAAATGCACAGCTTCAGATGAATGTACAGATGTTATAATTATTTTATCTCTGCCTCTGTGCAGATGGGGAAGAAAGAGGCGGCAGAAAGATTGTAATGCTTTTTAATACGCTGACTCCCACTGCTAAGATAAGTCACTTTAAATTTAACAGTCGCTGACCGGCAGAGATAAAATGTAAGATCTGTAGAACTTTGAGACAATGCTAAGTGGGCGATTAGGAACCAAAGGGTGTGTTTTGTTTTCCTGAACTTCAAGACAATGGTAACTCATTTGAAGTTTGTGTGACTATAACCTATATATATATTTTCGTTTGTTTTTATATTTTATTTATAATTTCATTTTTATATTATTTTATTTTTCTTTCTGGTGATGTGGAAGAGAAGGTCTGATGGCCTTAACTACGCCAGAATAAATAAATAAATAAATAAATAAATACAAATAAAAAAAAATTGAAAGTAACGCACGAGATAAAATGTTTTCCTTCGTTGCCTGATGTACAGTTTTAATTGTTTTAAATTGAGTTAATCCTTTCAGGCATTTGGCTAAGAAGTTCATTAATTCATGTAAGTGACGCTATGTAAAGATTCATCTTTATGGACGAGGGAAGCTTATTAAAGACAATTCGTTTTGGTTGTCTATAGTTGAGTTTCTGAGATTTCCGAAAAGTCTAAGAATCAGTTTAAATAAAAAGGAAGCAAAAAGCACAACCCGTGCAACGCCGGGTACTTTCAGTTAGTATAATATATATTAATATAAGAGGAATATAGAAAATAAAATACAATAAAATAAAATAGGAATACAATTAAAATTACAGCTACAGTGAAATTATATAATATAATATATTAATATAAGTGGAATATAGAAAATAAAATAAAGTAGAAACTAAAATTAAAATTACAGCTACAATGAAATTATATAATATAATATATTAATATAAGAGGAATATATAAAACAAAATAGGAATAAAATTAAAATTACAGCTACAATGAAATAATATAATATAATATATTAATATAAGATAAATATAGAAAATAAAATAAAATAGGAACTAAAATTAAAATTACAGCCACAGTGAAATTATATAATATAATATATTAATATAAGAAGAATATAGAAAATAAAATAAAATAAAATCGAAACTAAAATTAAAATTACAGCTACAATGAAATTATATAAATAATATATTAATATAAGAGGAATATAGAAAATAAAATAAGATGGGAATAAAATTAAAATCACAGCTACAATGAAATAATATAATATAATGTATTAATATAAGAGGAATATATAAAATAAAATAAAATAGGAACTAAAATTAAAATTACAGCTACAGTGAAATTATATAATATAATATATTAATATAAAAGGAATATAGAAAATAAAATAAAATAGGAATAAAATTAAAATTACAGCTACAATGAAATAATTTAATATAATATATTAATATAAGAGGAATATATAAAATAAAATGAAATAGAAACTAAAATTAAAATTACAGCTACAGTGAAATTATATAATACAAAAGGACTATAGAAAATAAAATAAAATAGAAACTGAAATTAAAATTACAGCTATAATGAAATAATATAATATAATATATTAATATAAGAGGAATATAGAAAATAAAATAAAATAGGTACTAAAACTAAATTACAGCTAGAGTGAAATTATATAATATAATATATTAATATAAGAGGAATATAGAAAATAAAATAAAATAGGTACTAAAACTAAATTACAGCTAGAGTGAAATTATATAATATAATATATTAATATAAGAGGAATATAGAAAATAAAATAAAATAGAAACTAAAATTAAAATTACAGCTACAGTGAAATTATACAATATAAAAGGACTATAGAAAATAAAATAAAATAGAAACTAAAATTAAAATTACGGCTACAATGAAATTATATAATACAATATATTAATATAAGAGGAATATAATATTACCGGTTGTTCTGTATGGTTGTGAAACTTGGACTCTCACTTTGAGAGAGGAACAGAGATTAAGGGTGTTTGAGAATAAGGTTCTTAGAAAAATATCTGGGGCTAAGAGGGATGAAGTTACAGGAGAAAGGAGAAAGTTACACAACGCACAGCTGCACGCATTGTATACTTCACCTGACATAATTAGGAACATAAAATCCAGACATTTAAGATGGGCAGGACATGTAGCACGTATGAGCGAATCCAGAAATGCATATAGAGTGTTAGTTGGGAGGCCGGAGGGGAAAAAGACTTTTGGGGAGGCCGAGACGTAGATGGGAAGATAATATTGAAATGGATTTGATGGAGGTAGGAGATGATGATAGAGACTGGATTAATCTTGCTCAGGATAGGGACCGATGGCGGGCTTATGTGAGGGCGGCAATGAACCTCCGGGTTTCTTAAAAGCCAGTAAGCAAGTAAGAGGAATATAGAAAATAAAATAAAATAGAAACTAAAATTAAAATTACAGCTACAATGAAATTATATAATATAATATATTAATATAGGAGGAATATAGAAAATAAAATCAAATAGAAACTAAAATTAAAATTAATAGTCTTCATAATTACACTGATATCCCTAACGTAGGGGAGACCAGTGTAAAGCGGCCTACCTGGGTAAAACGGCCATGTGTAAGCATACCTTTAGCAGCATTCCCATATTACCGATTATGTAATGCACTACGTCAGAATTGCTTCTGAAAGTGGTCTGTAAATTCGTGGATGGCTGTCTTCACAATTTATGATTATTTCGATATTATAACTGTTTTTGGAGGTTCTGATCTAAAGTATCTACTTATTATTTGATATAATTTCATACATAATATACATAACGTGAAATGTTTATCTACTGCTTGATATAATAGAGGTTATAAAGTTCAACATGCATGTGTTCGAAACTACTTCAAGATGGCGGTGTTATGCTATAAGCTTGTTTGTTTAGATGCATGTGTTCGGTGTAAAACGGCCATGCACGGTGGCCGTTTTACACAGTGCTTGGCTGTTTTACACCTTGCTTGATGGTTTTACTCTGATATCTCTGACGTAATACATTGAAACACTAGAACTTCTACAAGTAATTCGGTTTCTTTTCCAGTATCAACTAGGCTATAAGTAGACGTATTAGGAACATTGATAGAAATTCTTGGAGCAGGGAAAATATGAGGGAAGCCATTAAAGCTGTTCAGGAAAATAAAATGAGAACTACAAAGGCAAGCAAAATGTATGATTTGTCTAGAACCAATCTGAGACGGCGAGTCGAAGAAAGGAATATAGATGCCATGTGCTCAAAAACTAAAAGAGAAAGCTGAAGCAGCCAGGTTCAAGAAAATAGTTAGAAAAAGAAACATGTATCATAAAATAATTTTGGAAAAGAAGAATACTAAGAACATTGAAATTACAAGTAGCGAAGAGAATTTAGACGATGAGAAAGATGTTGAATGCATATTTTGTCAAGAAAATATCCACTCCATTTCAGCTAGTGGTAAAGGATGGGCTCGCTGTATGTCGTGCATGAAATGGGCTCATGAAGAGTTTCCTGG
Organism: Periplaneta americana; assembly: GCF_040183065.1. Classification (NCBI taxonomy): domain Eukaryota; kingdom Metazoa; phylum Arthropoda; class Insecta; order Blattodea; family Blattidae; genus Periplaneta; species Periplaneta americana. The sequence goes on from NC_091120.1 coordinate 47,963,989, forward strand.
ACTTGATCCTGTAGCAGACGATGATTTCACCTGCGGTTTGTATCGCTAGACTATTAAATTTAAATGTCCTAATTCATGTTATAATTGATACCATATTAATGCTTTCTTTTCAATTATATGATCTTAGTTAATTAGATTAACATGTTCCACTTTCACGATAATAAATAATATCGTGTAACTATATGTATTTTTCAACTGAATATGTTTTCTATCATATTTTTTCTAGCATAATATACACTGGGCCGTTTTACACAGATGCCAGTGTAAAACGGCCATTATATTACACTTCTGAAAAATTTTAATTTCGACAATATATATATTTTTTCAAAATTTAAAAAATGCCATATCACTGTCCTTGGCTGATATACAACTCACACCTTTAAATTTAGACTCTTGAGCACACCGAAAGTTGTGTAAAGTAACACTTAAAATTAAGGTGGCCGTTTTACACAGGTTTCCCCTAATTTAATCTTATAATGAACACATAGTCATCTAAACGTATAAATATAAAAAAGAGTTAATTCTTCTCATCACCCCAATAAAATAAAATGTATACGCCATCATGTTGTAATCAGTAGGTACTGTAAAGCTAGCATTCGTATATTTCGTATTACCAGTGTACTTGTTAACTCCTCCCACTCCTCTTGCGGCGAAAGAGGGGAAGAGTACAGACGCCCGCCTGCACGAGTGCCCACACTGCGTGCGATTTATACACCTCGAGCAAATGCTGACATGACTGGTCTACACGATACTCTAGGCTTTGCTCCAACTGCTATTCTAATTGCTCTTCTTGTAATAAGAATATATTTTTCTCTCTACCACTACCAACATCAAACAAATGTATATAGTACATAGTTACGTCTTACAGAGGGATTATAAAATTTTGCAGGAACTGTGAAGCACACCCACCTGAACAAAATGAAGACATACTAAAAATAAAATCGATTACGTCACATTACAGGGATGAATGGATACAGATTACCTCTACACGTTTGGACAGCAGGCCGAGAGGGACGTTTGACAGACAGCATTCATTTATTATCTAAGCGCGCCACCTGGCTTACGATTCGAAAACATCGTCTTTGTCGTCGGTACGGTCTAAGATTCATTGGCTTCTAACATCATTAGAGTTCATTGCATAATCTGTACACCGTGTCCGAAATGAAACCTACCGATAAAGAAATGAACTAACTAGACATCCATAAAAGTTACATACGGCCAGCTTACACTAAAATGTAGAGAAACTCGACAAGTTCTTACATCGTGAAATTGGCGAACATGTTATTCCTATTGTTGTGTATACACAGATTGTTTTCCAAAATGGCTTCATTCACACCGCAAGAAAAAGTGCAGTGTTGTTATTGGTTAGCAGAGTTTGTTTCCGGTTACAGTTCAGCGGAGATTTCGTGAAAAATCGGCCGTGCAGCTGCTGATAGGCACACCATTGTCCAGTGGCACAAACATTTGCTAGAAAATGGAGATTTTCAGCGACATGGTGGCGGCAACGTTTCACGTGTGTGGCTATGTTAATCGCCACAATTGCAGGACCTAAGGTTCTGAGAATCCTCCTGTTATTTTTGAACATGAACGTAACTCTCCAAAGTTAAATGTTTGGTGTGGATTAACCAGTTCAGAAGTTCATTCTTACAACGAAAAGGTGAACAGCCAAGCCAAGGATGTGGACTACACTGTCTTCTGAGGTCACTGTTCCCCTAGTAGTCAACATTTTTATCACCGGCTCTAAAAACAGTTACTTACATACTTACAAATGGCTTTTAAGGAACCCGAAGGTTCATTGCCGCCCTCACATAAGCCCGCCAGCGGTCCCTATCCTGTGCAAGATTAATCCAGTCTCTATCATCATACCCCACCTCCCTCAAATCCATTTTAATATTATCCTCCCATCTACGTCTCGGCCTCCCTAAAGGTCTTTTTCCCTCCGGTCTCCCAATTAACACTCTATATGCATTTCTGGATTCGCCCATACGTGCTACATGCCCTGCCCATCTCAAACGTCTGGATTTAATATTCCTAATTATGTCAGGTGAAGAATACAATGCGTGCAGTTCTGTGTTGTGTAACTTTCTCCATTCTCCTGTAACTTCATCCCGCTTAGCCCCAAATATTTTCCTAAGAACCTTATTTTCAAACACCCTTAACCTATGTTCCTCTCTCAGAGTGAGAGTCCAAGTTTCACAACCATACAGAAGAACAGTTAAAAGTATTAAAAACTAAACCACCGAAAATCAGTATATTACACTTCAAATTGTAGTTTATAGCTTATCTCCCTCCCAAGTTGAGAGCTCTGATTAATGTATCATCGTGGATGAGTTAATATTTATAATTTTACGGGCGATGTGTTTTAGTCAGGATGAAAGTTTACACAATCATGTATGAATATTTAATAAGAAAGATGAAACCAACACGTGTTCCAGCTGCTAATATTACCTTGTATACCGGAATTTGATTATAAGTAGTAGCTCTGTTTACACTGACACCTACAGCCCCGTTGGAGTGACATTTATGTATATATCCAGCAGGTAAACTATATGACAGGGCACAGATCACACGTCTCTTTTCTAAAAACAGAAACCATTCCTACGCGTTGGTATATTTATATTTGCGTTTTGTCTGTGTAAACAATGTTCCCAGCAACATATGACTGCATTACAGCGCAGTCTACTGTTGAAACAGATCGTCGAGCCATGTATGAAGTAATATCATCCCATTGCCCAGTTTTATATTTGCTTTTTAATTAATATTCAGGTCACAGTGAGGTCGGAATGTTTTTCATTGTAACTGCTGTCATCGTATCTTGTTATTTAACAGGCACTTCCAAATTTAGAACACTTGCTTCTAATTGCTGTGCATATACGTCACAGCTGATTGTACAGTGTTCAGTGGGATACGCCACTTTTTAAATAGGCTTATTGTTAAACTAAATAACAAAATACTAACGTATCCAAGTGGGCAGGTGATGTAGAAAAATTTCCTTGTGCATCACAGATGATTTTTACTAAACATGAAGATCTTATAACACGTGATATTGAAGTATTTAATGAGAGGAACCTTCTTATGATGTAAAATTACAATGGAATGAATATTATTGTTTCCAGACATTTCATAAATATTCTCCTAAAAGTTATAGAGTTATTTAAAACAGTATTTTGGAAAAAGGCAATTTTGTGGCAAATCAGAGGAAATGGATAGTTTTGACAATAAACTCGTCGAATTAGGATAGTTCTGAAGCAGCAAAATCAGTTTCAAATGATATTTATTAATATGATGTTCTTGAGCTGGATGTAGTTTCTTAATGATTTCTTTAACTGCAATTATCCGTGTTTGATATATTTTAGAGGATTTATCACCATCCCTGTTTTCTTTAGGAGAAAATCCAGTGCTTAAAGATTTTCTGCATAAGTTTTGGACAAGGTATCTTTTGGACAAGAAGGTTTTAGCATACACACACACACGCACACACTATCTGTATTGACCCTTGTTTAGTTCTGACGTAGGTACTTGTTTGCTGATGTTTTACGGGATGTGTTTGGTACTTTTACTCGAGGTGTTCTCTGTGGAACTCTCTGGCAAGTGTACTTCAAAATACAACAATCTACTTTGTTTGAATTTGCATAAAAATAGTGATAGAAGAGCCGAATAGATCTATCCTGCATTCGTAGAGTTTCACAATTGAATGTCGTTTTCCTTTTTGTGTCTGAACTGCGACATTCTCGGCAGTGATTCCGATTAATTATTCACTTCTGTACTCTTTGATAGTAACTATTCAATCATTGATAGTTGGGAAGGAAAAGACAAAATTTACAGTGTTACATGAATATTACATAACAAGTACAGTGAAACCTGTCTTTGCGGTCACTTCATTTAAACGGCCACCTGGCCAGAAGGCCAATTTTCTCTGGAACCAATTGGATTTGCCATAAGATCATTACAAATTGTCTCTTTATTTAGCGGCCACCTCATGCTTCGGCCAGCGGCCGGGGTCTGTTTGGATTGGAACCTGACTATAACAGTCACTGTCCAACAAAAATGTTTTCACAGATACTGTCTGACCTATTTTTTCGATGGTTAGAGGACACAGAGCAATATCACGAGTACAATAGCTAAGTGTACAACAGTACACCCTCCATATCTTGGGGTTAGTTGGTTAGTTTTATGACTCTTTTGTCACTTTTCACTCCGACCCTGCACAGCTATAAATTCTTACTCGTTTTTAAAGGATTGAAACACGGACGTTTTCTATCGAAAATGTCACAGTATGTTTTAGGTCAGTAGTTAACCATTCGAATTTATTTATTTTTTCTCCTCTTTCCATCTTTTTCTATTTGGACCAGCTTTTACGAATTTTTCTTCTTTTCATTCAGTTGATTCAGAGGAACTGTGACGTTAGTTTGAGAAATAAATTATGTCTAACAATAAATCTAGAGTGGTATTAAGTTTAGAGGTAAGACGAAAAATGATTGAAGAAAGTGAGAAGGGAACATCTGCGAGAAAAACTGCAGAAATATTCAAATGTGAAAGGACACAAATACACGGTATAATTAAGATGAAATATTAAAAGAATGGGAGGAAAATATGCATGGTGGCCAAAAAAGAAGAGAGAATCTGTGTTTAGTAATGTGAATGATTTCGTTTACGAATGGTTCAAGTGTGCGAGGGCGAAGAAATTGAGTTTTGAAAAGGCTAGTTGCAAGAATGGAAGAGGCTGGCATTAATATGCACGAGTGTTGTACGCGCACAGTACTAAAAAGTCAATGAAATTCAGTACTTTCATGCTGATTCATAAAAAATCGCAACCTTAATCAAGCGGCCACCTGATAAAACGGCCATTTTACAAGGTAACTTCAAATGGCCGCTTTAGACAGGTTTCACTGTAATACAGAAAAAGGAGACTTTTTGGTTACAAAATTACTTAATTGAAAACGGAAGTTGTCCTAAGTACGGGGAGTCGGAAAAGGAGACTTTTGCAGTTGCATTCGTATTTTAGTGTAAAGATATTATAGAAGAGATGGTTTTGACACAAATTATAACCATTTATAGATGCATATGTCCCAATATTAACATAATCATATAACAGTTTTTTTTTCATTTGTGGGAAAGCACAGTTTTGAAAATCACTTGCTCAAGTGTAAATGAGAGTTTATCTTTGGGAAAATAACTTAAAGTTGCAAGATGTGGTGCAAGCGTCATCCTTCCTTCTGGAGACACGTTCTTGACCATTTAATCATGTTTCCAGATACACGCCTCAACATGTCTATGTCGGTATTGTTTATTTCGACAGTGATGGCTGTCCGGGAGATCCTGGATGGTTCGTGTTCTATTTCTGTAGACTCTTTCCTTGAGATAATCCCACAGAAAACAATCCGCTGACGTCAAGTCTGGTAATCTTGGAAACCACAAATCTTTCGAGATAAAACGGTCCTCGAAGAAGCTGCTGATGTATGCCATGGATTCATTAGACGTGTGGCATGTGGGGCCGTCCAAAATTACATTTTTATTTTGGTACTTTGTCAAGACTGCACCGCCAGTTACGAATTGTGAATACGTCGTTTGATCTCAGGCAACGGGTGTTTGTGCATGCACGTGTTTGCAAATATTCTTACTTTATAATTAACCGAAGTATAAAAAGAAAATTTTGTGATGCTGTAAATATGGATTTCGCGATTTTCACTAAAATACTTAATCAGCATCATCTGTGCCGAAAAATTATTTTGTTCATACCGTTTCGTTGTGTAAAGTGATTTCTTCGAAGACTATTGAATGAATTTTATAGATAAGCTACTGTATTCAGATTTTGCGAGTTGATCTATCGGAAATCATGGAAAGAAGCACAATTATTTTTGTAAGAGTTAATGGATCATTATTTGAAATAAGAAAAATGGCAGTCCTCTGCAAGAAAGTCAGGTTTTTTCTTCGCTCTTTTTTCTTTAATTTATTACGTAAAAAAAAGTTTAAAAGTTTAGAAAAACAAAGATTTGAAGTACCAATAAGGTTTTAAGTGCTATTTTCGTGAAAATTGTGTTTTTACTGGAATAACCCGTTCAGTTCCTAACCCTCTCTGTTATCCTGTACTTTCCTAATGTCATATTCAAGAGCAAAGTAAAAAAGTAAAGGTGATAATGCATCTCCTTGCTTTAGCCCACAGTGCATGGGAAAAAGCGTCGGACAGAAACTGGCCTATACGGACACTGTTCTGTGTTTCTCTGAGACACATTTTAATATTCGAACTGGTTTCTTGAGAATACCAAGTTCCATAAGAATATTTTATAAAACTTTTCTCTTAACCGAGGATAATAATAATAATAATAATAATAATAATAATAATAATAATAATAATAATAATAATAATAATACTAATAGTTTTGTCATCTAGTCTGCTGTCAAAAAATCTGAAAGTTAGAATTTATAAAACAGTTATATTACTGGTTCTTCTGTATGGCTGTGAATTTTTTTTATTTTAGTTGGTTATTTAACGACGCTGTATCAACTACTAGGTTATTTAGCGTCGATGAGATTGGTGATAGCGAGATGATATTTGGCGAGATGTGGCCGAGGATTCGCCATAGATTACCTTGTATTCACATTACGGTTGGGGAAAACCTCGGAAAAAACCCAACCAGGTAATCAGCCCAAGCGGGGATCGAACCTGCGCCCGAACGCAACTTCAGACCGGCAGGCAGGTGTATGGCTGTGAAACTTTGACTCTCACTTTGAGAGAGTAACAGAGATTGAGGGTTTTGAGAATAAGGTTCTTAGGAAAATATTTGGGGCTAAAAGAGATGAAGTTACAGGAGAATGGAGAAAGTTACACAACGCAGAGCTGCACGAATTGTATCCTTCACCTAACATAATTAGAAACATTAAATCCAGACGTCTGAGATGGGCAGGGCATGTAGCACGTATGGGCGAATCCAGAAATGCATATAGAGTGTTAGTTGGGAGGCCAGAGGGGAAAAGACCTTTGGGGAGGCCGAGACGTAGATGGGAAGATAATATTAAAATGGATTTGAGGGAGGTGGGATATGATGATAGGGACTGGATTAATCTTGCTCAGGATAGGGACCAATGACAGGCTTATGTGAGGGCGGCAATGAACCTCCAGGTTCCTTAAAAGCCAGTAAGTAATAATAATAATAATAATAATAATAATAATAATAATAATAATAATAATAATAATGTTTACAATACTTTCGTGAACAACGTGATTTATTTATTTTTTTTGTTTTGTTCATTCGAAGAAAGAATTTCAATGGATATGATTGTTAAGGAATAGAAATTATTACATTTTAGTGGTGCTATGTACCTACAGACGTTTCATGTAAAATATGAATATGTAATTGTCAGTGTGAATCATTTTTGCATATTGTAACTTTCTCTCTCATCCTCTTTGTTTTTCCAGCTCGTCACAGCCCCTGAGGGCGCGGTCCTTGAGTTATGAGCTGCGACAGAAATGAAATGAACGAGTGATACTACTAAAAACAGAATGAAAACTGCCGGAACTTTGCAGCAATATTGCGAGTATTGTTAAGAATGTAAATTATCGTGTGGGTCTTCCCAGCAGCGCTATACAAGAGGATATCCCTTTATCTGCTCTGACGCTTCAACTCCCTGTTAGCTTTATGCATGGGATTTCATTTAGTAAATAAATTTACTTTGCGGAAAATGTAGGAGTATATCGATCACACACGAAGCGCGAACTTTTTAACATTAAATGATAAATTCTGTTGAAGTTGTGTGGAGTACGGATGAATTTCATATGGAGGTTAGGAGAATCCCAGGCACTATTAGTTCACTGAGGTGAGTCATTGTGTTATCTCCAAATATGGACTGCGTCCGGATTGATTCCCAAATCCTCACAAATGACGTCCAAGTTGATTCCCGATTTGATTTCTACCTATGTTTACCTTAATGCGCGTCTCCTATATTAAACATTTAATAATATGTTAAATGTTAAATTGTTTACCGTTAACATCCCAAAATGTTGATTGAACATGTTAATGCTAATTTCATTTAACACTTTGTCCTCACTGTTAAACATGTTAAACTTGACTTTCTTTGCGTAGTCCACCATAAACAATCTATGAGATTTTAATATAGATAGTGTTTTATTTTCAAAACTTGGACAATGGACTCAGATGATGATCTGACTTTTGTAATTGCCTCTATTGCTTGTTACAAGGCTTTGAAAAGGAAGAAAACGAGAATGTGGATGCGGCAATATCTTAGTAAAAGACACTACGCAGGATACATTCTAAACGAGCTTAAAGTTGAATACAGTATCGATTTGGATTAAAAAACTTGCTGAGAATGTCAGAACACGATTTTAATATAGTGCTGCAAAAGTACTTTCTGTTACATCAAAGAAATACACAATTTAAGAGCAGCCATTTCATCTCAATTAAAAAAATTACAGCTCGATTGATTATCATAGGACCTACGACATGATAGATGTTAAAGGAGAGGGTAATATCGTATAATTATTCTTTCCGAAATTTTACGAACGTTAACATACATCACCAAATACGACCATTACTGACGTCAACATAGCATTAACGTTTAGCGTACGACGAGAGTACGAAAACCCTCTGTTGTATTCTCGAGAACAATTAAATAATAATTCCAGTTCTCTAAAACAGTCGGCCTTCTTAGTTTTGCCCGTGTATTCTTTTGCAGACACATCCCACAAACAAGGCCTTTCCATCAGTGCATTAATTTTATTCTAATGTATTTTCTTTCGTCCACTCCATTACTTCGAACAACTTATAGCCAACACCAAGGACCAATGATAGTGTAAAAATGAACAAGATACGCGCCACAAAATCGGAACTTATAGTTGTTGCTATGGAAACTGTACGAACTTTGCCGAATTGTACCGACGCTGCACGAGCAAATGAATTCACTTGACATGTTTTCCATTTCTGCTGGAAAACACGCCAACATGTTAAAAGTGTTAAATTCAACATACTTAGTTAAGATGTTAAGTCAATTGAGACTTAAAATGTCCAAATGCATGTTAAATTCAACATGTTATATTTAACATGTTGTTGTTAATTGTTTAATAGTAGAGACGCGCCTTTACGTCCGAGTTGATTCCCTTTGCTTGTATAGAGTCAGCGAGAGGATGATGTTTACATAATGTCTGTGTTGATAACTTTCTGTGAATGAATGATCCAGAAAAAACATGTTTAAGCAATATGGATGTTCTCTCGAAAATGAAAACCTTATTTTTATATTTTTATATGGGACGTTCAAATCCTGTCCGTCGCTTTTTTTTTTTATCAGATTTTCATAATGCATGGATCAAGAAATAATCATTAGGCCTACATTCCCGTGATTTTTCTCCCTGCCAGGTAAAACTGTGGAAATATACAAAATGGCTCTTCAAATACTAAAAATTCATACAAATCCCGATTTGTTTTAGTTGATTTTGAGAAAAGCATTCACTCAGCAGTTCTTTCAGTTTGGCCAGAAACTATACCGAAAGACTGCAGGTTCCATTTGGCGCAATGTTGGTGGAGGAAAATAACGAGTTTAAAAATAAGGAATCTGAGACAGGGAGACTTTTAAAATGTATATTTGGTTTACACATGCTTCCACCGGTTGAAATGGCAGGCTGTTTCACTTTTGATCTTGTAGCTCGTAAACCCGTGAATGAAAAGCTGGATGAGATTTTTGATTACTTACTGGATACCTTCATCGAAGAAAATTGAGAATTTCTACCTGTAATGTGAACAGCATTTAGTTCGAACACAGAACGCACTACAAATTGTTGTGAAGCGTTTCACAGTAATACAGAATTCTGTTCACCTCATCCGAACATTTTTCACGTCATTGAGGTTCTAAAAGAAGTTCAGTGTAACACTTACGTGAAGCTTCAAAGTTATGAAAACATCCAGAAAAGAAAAGAAAAAAAAAACAAGAGAAGGAGCAGTATATTGAACAGCAAATGACTAATTACAGTAGCGGAGCAATTAGTCGTTTTGATTATTTAAAGCTTGTGTGTTGGAAGTTCCTCCCCAACAATTATTTTTAGTCGTTTAGTTAATTTTATTCATTAATCTAACACAACGGAGCAATTAGCCGTTTCGATTATGTGACACATTTTTAACCATACCTGTTTACAAGAAAACTGCATGTAGTAGTTGATTCCTTGTAAATAGACAGTCCTAAGTCTATATTAAATGGGAAGAAAAATTTGGGAATCAACTAGGACAAATGTATGCAGGTTCCATTCAAGAACTGTGAATCAACTCGGACATAACCCATACGGGATAACTTCGATAAATGGGTATCAATTCGGACGTTTGGAAATCTATTCGGCTGCGGCAGCAAATATGAACGTTAAAGAGAAATGACAGCTGCTTTTGCCTTCAGCCCTCTAGTTCAGGAATAGGTTATCTTCCTATGTAAATCTATGCCACGGGACACTCAGCTTTATTTCTTCTTTGAAGGAAGCCATGTTATAGATTTGTATCACCCTCAGCCAGGTTTCAACACTCTAATCAGAGCCTAATCGTCCTCTTTTTGCACGCTCCTTTTTTTCTTCTCTCTTCCTTACCTTCTATATCTTTCTTTTCCTTGTGTTTCCTTTTCTTCCTCTTTTCTCCTATTCTCTCTAGTTCTTCCTTACATTTCTCCCTGAGATTCTTAATTTTCTTTCTCTTTTTCCTTCTTTCTTTTCTCCTTCTAATTTCTCCAATTTTTTCCTCTTTCTTGTGTTCCCTTCTTTTTCACATTTTTCCTTCTCTCCGTCTAGTTCCTTTTTCCTTACGTTCTCAGTTTTCTTCCTGGTTCTCTTTCCTCTCTCTCTTTTCTCTCTCTCTTCTCTCTCTCTCTTTTCCTTATCTCCCACTTTTTTCATTCCGGAAACTGGGCGGCGTATTCTACTTACCGGTATATTCCTGATACAACGCAGAATTTTTTTTTATTCTAACTTTTATCGAGGATGAAAGTGGAGAGTACATATAAAGGAAAAAGAGGGCGGGAACTTCTTGAGTGCCTACAAGCGCAGAATTGTAAATCCGCCATTGACTATTGCGGCTCTCTGTTGTGCACTCCACCTTTCTGTGTTACACCACTAAATTTCGCAATAGTTGAACTTTATATTGACCTGAAAAAAAAAAAAAAAAAAGAAATTTAGTACTCATGAAACTTTAAATTGAATACTGGTAATTATCCACCGCTATGAAGTAACGGTTAGCGCGCCTGATCGTGAAACTAGCGGGCCCGGGTTCAAATCCCGGTTGGAACAAGATACCTGGTTGAAGTTTTTCCGTGGTTTTCCATCAATCCATTAAGAGCAAATGCTGGGTAACTTTCGGTTCTGGACTCTGGACTCACCTCGCTAGCATTGTCACCAGAGCTAGGAAGTTGGTACCAAAACAGTTAAGTTGTGTGAGCTTGGACTATATCTCTACCGAATGAAAAGTAATAGTGCACTCTCAATGTCAGTGAGCCAGAACGACAAACATGTACAATCGGATGGTAACCAAACATGTGCTCCAATCGTCCACAACCTTAGAACAAGAATATAATAAACGAATATAAAAAAACAATAATTTGTAATTATAAACTTCGTGATTCCTAAACAAAAATAATTTACCCATAGGCTACATATAAAAATAGAATACAAAATATACAATTATGATTCTAGCCTCATTATAACAAATAACAATGAACATTTTCATTTTATCAACAGTAATCTCACTAGAGGTTTTGATTTTATCGATAAATCAAAACTCGAGTGGGATTTAATTGACTATTACACGATTAGAAGAAAGTAGGCTATATAAAGATTAGAACTAGAAGTAACAAAGTGTACAATAAAATATTAATTGGCTTACGAAAATACAACTGTCTTCAAATGTATTATTGTACCATCTCAGCATTACGCTAGATGGCAGCAGTGTTTTATGATGTTTTCTTGTTACCGGTATCAGTTGTGCCAACTATGGAATCATCATTGAACTCTGTGGCCTGTTACTAGTCAAGAAGGCTTTGTTGATTCAGTTTCATTTTTATTAAGACAGTTGCATTCCACTTCAATTATCCGAATCCCAGTAATCAACGTCACTTGATAGATGATTTTCAATAAATCTTAATATTAAACAATCTCTGATACGTGACTATCCATAATATCATATAGCAGAAGCTATAACATAACCTAACTAATATACACAAGTGTTAGAAAAGTTTTATTTAACGACGATGACATAAAAAATAAACATGAATAATTTTAAAACTAACAATTATTGAATGCACAATTTTCAAATTTGAATGTGGTTGGTGGTTCAATTGATGTTATATTGGACGTGTGCATAATAGAAGTGGAACTCATTGATTTAGGCCTACATGGTGTATTCAACTTATTCAGGATTTCCGAATGAATAATTTTGAAAGGAATAATTATTGAATGTACAATTTTAAAATTTGAATGTGGTTGGTGGTTCAATTGATGTTATATTGGACGTGTGCGTAATAGAAGTGGAACTCGTTGATTTAGGCCTACATGGTGTATTGAACTTATTCAGGATTTCCGAATGGTGCTCTTCATTTATTTGTAAATCGGATTTCAGAAGATGCATAGGTATGATCAGTGATTTTGATTAATTCTTGTTCTTGAATGCCAATGCGAGTCATATTTGAAACTGCTCTGCATCGACTGGAGAGGTTTGTAATTATATATATATATATATATAGGCCTATATATTTTTTTTTGACGTCCAGACCAGCGCAGTTTCAAATGTTGGCAAACAAAGAAACAAATGCTAGGGACGCGATAAAATTAAACAAATGCTAGGGACGCGATAAAATTAAACAAATGCTAGGGACGCGATAAAATTGTGCGATAAGCAGCCATGATTGGTTGAAATACGTCCTTTCGTACCGTTTTATTGGTCAAAAGTAGTATGACGTAGTAAGAGTGTAATAGTCAAAAGAAATACTCCTTTTAATATCCAGAAAAAAAAAAAACAATATTTGTACTGTGAAAATATTCGTTCTACGTCACAAGACGTTATTGGAGCAAATGTGAAATATGATACAGTATATCTTACTATCATCAGGTGTGTAACTACTTTGTGAATCTAATAGTGTATCTAGTATGTGGCACATAATATTAAACCCATAATTATTTTCAAGAAAATTTTTAATTTCTATTGCAATGACAGCTAGGAATTTCGTATTGTAATTCCGATGTTGAACTTGAACTGTAGTGCAACTGAATGCATAGCAGCACGAGACGTCAACATTTGAAGCGTGCGTCGGCTGGAACAACGTTGTAAGTTACAAAATTTTCATTCGGCGTGTTTCCGTGTAATAATGTTGTATGTCATGTTACCTTGCTATACTCTTTGTCTTGCAACTGTCCATCAATGCAGTACGTGAAATTAGTCCACTCAAAAGTTTGCTACCCTATAAGAACAACGTTGTACGTGACACACTTTTGCAGCTCCTGTAAATTTTACTAAATGTAACTTATAACGTTGTTCCAGCCGACGCTTCATTTAACGAAGAATAATTCGGGGGAAAAAATAAACGTGTTATACACTCCTATTTGCATAATTATTTAATAACAGATGAGTTTAATTTTTTGAAATCATGTGTAATATTAACATTACGTAAATAATACAATAATAACAGAATAGCTCACTTTGTTCAGAAACTAAAATATTAATATAAATTAATAATATTCTTCAAACTATTCATCACGACTTTACACAGCTCCACAGAATGATATGCGATGTTTATTTTGTGAACATACTGTGTATCGTCTGTAGCGAGCGGGAGCAGAGCGAGTCGCGGGTGACATTTATACTCTTCGCTGTACTCAACTGAAATCTACTGCTTTGATACGAACTTTCTTCCTATGATTATCATCTTCTCACTCGGACGCTAGATAATCACAGCAGTTGATAAAACGTCATAAAGTAACCAATTAAAAATTGTGGCAATTAATATTGTCTCCCTGTATTTATTCGTGTATTGTAATTTATAACAGATATATTTTTGGTTAAACGAGCGTTGAGCGGATTCTGCCGATTTTGGAATAGACACCGACGCACTTAGGTTAGGTTAGGTTAGGTTAGTTTAGACTTTTATTATCCCGTCAAGATGAAGGTGAAAGCGATTGAGTGTGATTTTTTGTTTTCTGTGTTGGCAGTTCAAGTACGTCGGTGTCTATTCCAAAATTGGCGGAATCCGCTCAACGCTCGTTTCACCCTTCAAAGATTGCCAGCGTAGTAGTGGTAGCGGTTGTTGTAGTGGTAGTAGTAGTGGTAGTGGTAACCCAGATCACATATAGATTGCTCATTCCTATGTTAAAATCGGTCGCAATTTGAAGAGAACAACCGCCAGGATCGCCACCCGTCCGCCGTAAACGAACACGAGATGGCAATATAGTCGCTAATGCAATTCAAATGGGAGTTATGACCAGTGTTGCCAACTCAGAATTCCATTTACCGCTGCACAAGTTTAAAAAAACCTCTAAACTGTAGTTTAAAAACTCCAGGTTTTTCTTAACACATCATTTCCAAATGTGAAATATAAACTGTATATTTTTAGGAACTGGAGAATTTTAGGTTTCAAATTAAAAACAATTCTAATATTTATAATACTCTGGAAATTAAAATAACACTCACCTGTGCCCAGAAGTTTGTGAATGGCAATATTATGTTGTCGAACAACAGCAAAACATTCGCTACTCATTTTGTGTATATAATTATCAACATGTGTAATTTAATCCGAATATTTTGCATTTAATATTACCTTATACCATTTACACCGATCTTTCGAACTATCACTGGCAAGTTATTCCACCCAATCTTTCAACACATTGTTTTTTTTTTTTTTTTTTTTTTCACATCTCTAAACTTTTGTACGTATATAGCCTTATACGGCATATTTCTTCAAAATTAAATGAAGTAGATCAAAAATATACTGGACACTTCGGAAATAATCACATTCACAGTCACACCAGTCGGTTCGAAATCTGATTTCACACTGAGCTGGAGACGTGCCTGCTAACAATGAGTCTGTTTTCAAATTTTAATTATGCGAAATGATAAATTAAATAATATATATATATCATATATCATACCTTTAGGGAGGCCGAGACGTAGCTGGGAGGATAATATTAAAATGGATTTGAGGGAGGTGGGGTGTGGTGATAGAGACTGGATTAATCTTGCACAGGATAGGGACCGATCACGGGCTTATGTGAGGGCGGCAATGAACCTTCGGGTTCCTTAAAAGCCATTTGTAAGTAAGTATATCATATATCATAAATGAAAATAATAATTCAGTTCATCATCTATTCTTTATGATTAAATACATCAATTAATTTACAAAAACAATGCAGACATTATCGAACCCGGGACCTTTGGTTTAACGTACCAACGCTCTACCATTGAGCTACTCGGGAACTCTAACCGACACCGACACAATTTTTCCCTCTATATCCACAGACCTCAAAGTGGGCTGACAACCGTCAAGCAACCAACTTCGAGTGCACACTAACTCCGTGTGACTTAAATTGTGGTTTTCTGTTCACGAACAGTGACGTGTATTATGCAAATCAAGATTTCAGGTATAACTCCCTGTAAAGTTGATTTGAATAATTTCGAGGGAAAAATTGTTCCGGAGCCGGGTATCGAACCCGGGACCTTTGGTTTAACGTACCAACGCTCTACCATTGAGCTACTCGGGAACTCTAACCGACACCGACACAATTTTTCCCTCTATATCCACAGACCTCAAAGTGGGCTGACAACCGTCAAGCAACCAACTTCGAGTGCACACTAACTCCGTGTGACTTAAATTGTGGTTTTCTGTTCACGAACAGTGACGTGTATTATGCAAATCAAGATTTCAGGTATAACTCCCTGTAAAGTTGATTTGAATAATTTCGAGGGAAAAATTGTTCCGGAGCCGGGTATCGAACCCGGGACCTTTGGTTTAACGTACCAACGCTCTACCATTGTGTCGGTGTCGGTTAGAGTTCCCGAGTAGCTCAATGGTAGAGCGTTGGTACGTTAAACCAAAGGTCCCGGGTTCGATACCCGGCTCCGGAACAATTTTTCCCTCGAAATTATTCAAATCAACTTTACAGGGAGTTATACCTGAAATCTTGATTTGCACAATGCAGACATTAGATTAAGAGGTTAACGAATGCGGAATGCCTTATTTGTACAACAACAATGGATGAGGCAGGAAATGGACGTGGTTGCACCAAATCGAGTTAACATAAAACATTGATATTTTATGGTGTGTGGATAAGCTTCAGGGATTCTACCGCGTTGTCTTGGTGTTATTGGCTGACGTTTCGACCGCTGTGTTGTGGCCATCTTCAGAGCATCTTCATTGATATTTTATACTCGCACAATGAAAAAGTCTGTTAATACCATACTAAACTCTGGGTTATAATTAACTAACATTGTCCCCAAGTACACATAAAAATTTTTAACATCTTTACAGAAAAAAGACTTAAAAATATCGTCTCTCTCTGCCTGGAATCATAAAAAAACGCCAAATAAATAGCTAGCCGCTGACGGTAAAATTCTGTAGCTGACCATAGTCCTGAAAACACTAGATTTAGCTATAAAACCGCTGACTTGACAACACTAGTTATGACGTGACTCCTTATGTAACAACTAGATTGCAGCATAGTCGACATGACAAAGGTTGTTACCGTCAAAACATATAACGCCGAGCAATCTGGGTATGATCTATGCTACTAACCACTACTACTGTTACTACTGGATATCCTAACATGAAGTCGGATTTCGCCACGATTCCTTCCTTTGGGTTCAGTGATTAATATTCGGTTTCTAGCAAAGCCAATTACTTTCTCCCTCCCGAGGATTTGTAAGGCCCACTCTGCATTTGAATTCAGTTGAGCTGAGTTGTGTGATCCGTTCTTCTCTGCTTCAAAAGCCACATTGATTGGCCTTTGGGTAGAAGTCTCCTTTGCGTAAATGTGATGGTGACAGTGTCGCTTTCATCGGGGTTGAGAGTTCAATTCTCGCCTTAGGCATCGATGTGTGCCGACGCGTTTCTATGTTGGACCTCTGCTCGGTTCATCGCTCATCCATTTAGTCACCGCATGTCCCTAGCGTGCGTGAGAATGGCAAGATGTTCTTGGAATTACTTCCATTTAATACACCCGAAACCAATGGACTTTCTTTTGTTTTATTCTTCATTGGAAGTAACACTTTCACTGGCGAATCTGTTTGATTCAAAATTCTGGACTATAGTAACTATTTATTATATATCCATTTCAGAAAATGAAATAAATCTTGAAGTACCGTCATCTTCTTGTATATACAGTGTGTCCCAAAATTCGCGCACACAGATTACATAGTGTGAATCCCGGATGAAATTGAAGACGAAACTTTTAGTGGCAATTTCGTCCGAAAAATGTTTAACTGCACAATGTGGCAACGCTTTATTTTGCGAATAAATGTTACTCCTGTGATCGTAGCTCAAGATATTCGCATGTTGGCTTAAAACGAATTTAGATTCAGTATTAAATGTTGATTTAGGTATGTTTGGTTGTATTGGTCTGCTACTGAGATAAATTCTGTTGCCAGTTACTAAAGTTACTGACTCCAAATATGATTGTTGCTTAGCATGTCGGTTTTTGAGTTAATAGTAGGCCTAGGTTTCATTTTACAAATCATTCATTGCTACTATACGGGTAGAATACAGATGGAAATAATGATTTAGTTGTACAGTTTTATGCTATTATTTGTATTAACTTGAATTAAATATATTGAAAAAGGAGGAACAAGTACACAGTACCGAAACCGACAGTTTTTCACAATGCCAGTTATGCATAAAAGTGTGTTATAAGATTGTTGAACTAAAAGTGTGGGTAATAATAACTCTTCTCATTCCTATCTTATCCACCCTTTTCCTCTAATTGTC
Source organism: Periplaneta americana (assembly GCF_040183065.1). NCBI lineage: Eukaryota > Metazoa > Arthropoda > Insecta > Blattodea > Blattidae > Periplaneta > Periplaneta americana. The sequence goes on from NC_091120.1 coordinate 47,981,932, forward strand.
TCCTTCACTTCTTACTTTCTACTACCTTTATTGCACTTTTATATCAACAAATATACATTTTAATTTTACTTACCATATTGGAATCACCGGGAATCGATACAGAAACCTTCTGCTTAGCAGTCTCTCATCGTGATCATTAGATCACAACTTCGTTGAAAATTCGGCCTTTCATAATGTTCTTTAACTGTCGATGAAAATTGTTCGACTCATGTAATTTGGAAATGCTTTTAATTTAAATTTTATGAACGATATCCATATAGGTTTATTAGTGTCATTACTTCAAAACTTCACATTGACATTTCAACAGTACGAATGAAGACAGCGAATAAGATATAAATTCTAAAATGACATATTATGTTTATTTGTTTATATATTTATAAACTGGCGGACAAAAAATTTGGGACACTTGAATTTTATTTTATAAATGTATTCATTATGTCACCAATATGTTTTAAATGGTGATTAATTAAATTATAAAATTATAAACGTAACATACACTGAAAACGAAAATGATCATGACTTCATACCACCAACAATTACCAACAATAACATCACAATCTAGAATTAAACAAAATTTTGTTTATACAGCTTTCTGAATTCTACAGAGTAAGAAACGAAGCTGGGTTGGATAGAGTGGATGAAGAAAGAATGATGCTGAAACTGATGAGGAAGAGGAAAAGGAATTGGCTGGGTCACTGGTTGAGAAGAAACTGCCTACTGAAGGATGCACTGAAAGGAATGGTGAACGGGAGAAGAGTTCGTGGCAGAAGAAGATATCAGATGATAGACGACATTAAGATATATGGATCGTATGAGGAGACAAAGAGGAAGGCAGAAAATAGGAAAGACTGGAGACTGCTGTGTTTGCAGTAAAAGACCTGCCCTTGGGCAGAAGACTATGAATGAATGCATAAATGTTCATTGTTCACACATTCAGTTGTTCATCATTTTTTGTACTTGGTTATGTAACGACGCTGTATCAACTACGAGGTTATTTAGCGTCGATGGGATTGGTGATCGCGAAATGGTATTTCGCAATATGAGACCGAGGATTCGCCAAAGATTACCTGACATTTGCCTTACTGTTGGGGAAAACCTCGGAAAAAACCTAACCAAGTAATCAGCGCAAGAGGGAATCGAACTCGCGTCCGAACGCAACTCCGGATCGGTAGGCAAACGCCTTAGCCGACAGAGCTACGCCGGTGGCTCAGTTGTTTATCATTACTGTGGTATATTCTAAAAATTCAGCACATAACCCAAGTGATGTGAGACCTGAAGACGCTGCAAAGGGGGTAGTTCTTAGTGAGGATGGCCGCAGCATCCGATACATCTCTAATGTGTTGGGTGTAGCACGAAACAATAAATTATGCACTTAGGCGATATAATGAAACTGGGCAATACACTAGAAGACAAGGTTCGGGCCGACCACGAGATGACAGATTTGCTGTCAGTACTGTACTACGCAACAGGCATTTGCCAGCAACAGTTGTTTCTCGCCGCCAGGAGGAGGTACGCAATGTGATTGTGTCTGCTAGAATCATAAGGAGAATATTCCATGTGAACGGACTGATGTCCCGAAACCTGCCACAGGGCCAGAACTTAGTGCAGAACATCGAGTAGCACGCTTTGTCTACGCTCGTCAGCATATCAATTGGACCATAGCCGATTGGGAGTCTGTTCTGTTCACTGATGAATCCCGGTTTGCCTTGCGTTCAGCAGATGGAGAAGACCTGGAGAGCGATATGTACAATGTCACCTGGGATACCTTTCAATGGAGACTCACTAATGGTGTGTGCAGGCATTTCTATTGTAGCTGGCACAGAGCTCGTTTTCATAGAGAATGACATAATGAACGGGGATCGGTACATTGAAGAGTGTATAATCCTTCATGTCTTGCCTTTATTTTTTGGTAATTGCTATCTCTTAATGCATGACAATGCTCGAAGAGATGCATCAAGAGTTGTTTAAGATGTTCTGCATGAGGTTGAAATTAATGTTATGGATTGGCCAGCCCGCAGTCCTGACCTTAATCCGATAGAACACATTTGGGTCATTCTTGAAAAGTGAGTTCGTGGAAGAGCTGTTGTTCTAGAAACACTAAATGAACTTCGGGCACACTTATAGGAGGAATGGGACTTTATTTCACAAGAAGACATGGCCAGAATCATAAGGAGCATGCCTGCAAGAGGTCATCATAACCCAAGTGGCAATACACACTATTGAACATGAATGCAGCTCAATAAAATGTAAGAAATTTCAAGAAATCTTTTTAAAGCAAAGTATAGCTAAAATGCAGACCGTTATTAGGCGAAACGCTTCAATTTCTAACAATAATGCCCATTGTTGTCCAGATTGAAAGGGACGATAGGGTACACTTAAATGAATAGAAAACCTATATTACGTTTTGTGATTAAATACACGGTTAATTAGAAAATTAAGTTGGAAGTTTCAGTGTCTGACAACATCGCCGCTAACACACTGCTCTTTCTTCTCATAATACAGATGTAACTTAGGTCTTTCTCCCTAGGTGAGGTGGGACTCTCATCTCCCTCTCTGACCATCACTTTGCAATCTGTTCGCATCGTTCAGTGACTTGAAATGAGTGGTTTTTAAATACAATTTTTCACGAAAGCCATCCACACTATTGACATACACCAGAAAGATGAATTATCATTTATTAGATTGTCTATCAATTTAGAGAAAACTCACGACCCTACTCGCAATAGTTACCGAATAAGGGGGTGTTAAACATTTGGGGGAAAAACATTGTCTTCTGAGAAAATTATTAACTTTTCACCAATATGGTATTAACTTTTTTGTTACATAGAAAATGAACTATTCTCCACACGTGTGGAATAACGGTTAGCGCGTTTGACCGTAAAACTAGGTGGCCCAGGTTCGAATCCCGATCGGGTCAAATTACCTTGTTGAGGTTTTCTGGTGTTTTCTCTGAACCCAATGTGAGCAAATGCTGGGTATAGGTCTCGCAAACAGGGAATACCGATAGATAGAAGGAATGCGAATGAAACAATGCGATAAGGAAGAGCGGGCGACAGGAAAGGTCACGAGATAGCTTGAATGATATTCAAGAGTACAGTCGGAAGAGAAATGATATCGATAGAATCAGTCTTGCGTTGTGATAGTTATATTACGACTTTAGTTTGTTCCATTACATGTGAATACGTGTCTTGTATCGCACGGTATTATTATTTCATTCGTAAACATATGTTGCGCGTTTAATTAGCTTAGAATTTTTCTCTTGCTACGTTCTTTATTTCAACAGCGATGTCCTCATCTGTTCATCTTCTTGGAAGAGACAGTACTTCCCTCTGCCCGCATCTCGCGCTCCCTCGACGTGCCTGTATACACACGTCAAAACAGACAGCAACGCTACCATTGCTTTTCGGTAATCGTTCCTTGCGCGAGCTATAACTATCGGTACTGGATCCCGGACTCATTTCACCGGCATTATCACCTTCATTTCATTCAGACGCTAAATAACGTAGATGTTGATACAGCGTCGTAAAATAGCCCAATAAAATAAAATAAATAGACGCCCTGACTTAGTTCAAAATTCTGGACATTCATCCCCGAGTATTTCAACCAAATATCATGTATAAAAAGACAAATTTACCAAATTTTTTTATTGAAATAAAATTTTTGAGATATTTAATCATAAACACATAGGCACTTTTTTCCTCAGTGTTAATTTGATTTTTTTATGAGCTGAGATATATATATATATATATATATATATATTTCTCAATATATTTGGTCCTGCTGACCCTTCACATTTCTGTATTCGGGTCAGCATTCCCTTACTTACACTATTTACAACTTTAACACAGACGTAATATGACCCTGAAGCCTATTTTTACTATGTCTTTCATGTCCCTTCACTTTCACTTAACCATCCTTCTAATTTATCCACTTTCATTTTGCTTCCCTTCTCTTATTCTCAGTTCACTAATAAAAAAAAACATTCCTACACTCAACTTCCTTCCCCACTTTCTCATAACTAACTTAATGCTTTCTTCTAGTATAGAAGACCTAACCCTTGTTGACTATTTCACTAAAAACTTAACCTATTATTATAATCACTGGCTAAACACTTCTTACACAACACATTATCGCTTGTAACCTAGAAACATTGGATTCACTTTATTTATAGCCTATTTAACCAAACTATTATTCTATAACACTGGAAAAAGTGCAACAATTCAATTCCATTAATTTGATTTAATAACATCATAAAATTATTAACTGTTATACATTTTAAAAATATTATGCAAATTTGAAATGAAAATTAAATCCCATCCATGTTTCCTTCAATGTAAATATTTTAAATTAATAATGTTACTAAATAATTTAGGTACTACATAATAGAGTGCGAGTCTATGTATATGTCTCTGTGTATGTGAGCGAGAGAGACAGAGAGAGAGAGAGAGAGAGAGAGACTGTTTCTGCTAGCTGTGAGATGTGATACCTTTGTCAGTTGTCAGTAGCTGGAGTACATTAAAAATACCGTATGAGGGAAGGTAACACTGTTGTAAATGTTCATAATACCTTAGCTGATATCCAGTACAAGTTCTCAGCTTTAACAACATGTCAGCCAGTTTAAAACCGTATTTACCACCGATGGGAAGGTGTTATTTTACGAACCGTGTGGTAAAACATTTGAAATCAAAATTTATTAACTATCAAAGCGAACAAAAATACGTACAATTCAAACTAGATTCAAATAAATAACTACTTACAAAAGCGATTACGTACGATTAAGAACGTTGCGATACTATTGATATAAATAGGTACCGATACTTTACTTGCGATACTGACTATAAATGGATTCGATATTGGGTTTTCGATATTTTACTGGTATCGATATAAAAATAGCAGTCTCGAAATAAAAGTGCTGAAAACGGAAAGATGAATCGGATTTGTACTTAACCACAGAAAGATTAAACAGCTGAAATGCCTCCTCCTACATATAAATTGAGGACTTATTTCTGCAAGAAGGACGTGTGGGCGGAAATCATGACTGAGAAATGTTTTTTTGGATGTAAGTTAAGTAATATGGGATTCAACATCGATACCAAGTATCGTTTAAAATGCAGTATTGAAACGACCCTAGATATAACTGTGCACTTTTTGGAAGGCACGAATTTTGTATCTGCTAATGTTTCAGTCAAGAAAATGGACTCAAGACACATTTATGAATATCTAAGTAATGTAATTTAATGCTGGAAATATTCAATGACTGGGGCATCGAGAGAGGGAGAGAGAAAAAAAAAGCATCGTCACTGATAATGGGCCCAATAGAGAGTCCATTTTCTCCCACGGAACCATCCTCATACTCATCTTCTTTCACTGTGGCTGTTCCTCGACTTTGGAATTCCCTACCGAGTAATGTCAGAGACTGTCAGACATCACATCAATTTAAGAATACACTAAGGAAATATTTTTCAAACAATTCTCTTTAAAAATAGTCATTTCAAGTTTCTCAATGTTTAATGGTTATATACAGATCACAAGATAAATAATTAAATTATTATTATTATTATTATTATTATTATTATTATTATTATTATATTCCATAAAAATAAACGTTTCCTCTATCCTTTCGATATTACGAGGGTATCGATACTGCATGTGCGATACAGTATCGATACCAATATCACTTAAAATACCGTATCGCAATGTCCGTAGGTACAATTCAGAATTAATTTGTATGTAATTAAATGTAGTTTTACCAAGAACCTGTACACAATTAAGTACTTTATTAGGTTATGTATAGACCAGGTTTTACTATAATGACGTCCAGTGGCGCCAACTTATATGGACCCATGGGGCCCGTGCCCACCCAATAATTGAGGACCTAACATTCTAAATGTGCTAAGTGTCAAAAACATCTTTCTGAGATACTGATGAAAAACAACATTGTGAAATACATGTTGAGATACCTACAACACCGTCTTTTGACGCACGAATAAGTCACAGTTGAGCAAAGACAAAGACAATATTCTCATATGGATGTTCCTCCCTTAGACTGAATAAAATGAAATTTGGAAAACTGGCACTTAGCACATTCAGAATGTTAGGACCACCACCACTACCACCACCACCACCACCACCACCACCACCACCACCACCACCACCACCACCACCACCACCACCACCACCACCACTACTAAGCCACCGGCGTGGCTCAGTCGGCTAAGGCGCTTGCCTACCGGTCTGAAGTTGCGTTCGGGCGCGGGTTCGATCCCCGCTTGGGCTGATTACCTGGTTGGGTTTTTTCCGAGGTTTTCCCCAACCGTAATGTGAATGCAAGGTAATCTATGGCGAATCCTCGGCCTTATCTCGCCAAATATCATCTCGCTATCACCAATCCCATCGATGCTAAATAACCTAGTAGTTGATACAGCGTCGTTAAATAACTAACTAAAATAAATAAATACTACTACTAATATATGTTACTGTGATACGTGGTGGATTGCTTATTGAAATCAGTAAATAACAGATTTTTTAAAATAAATAAGGATGCATTGTTGGTGTGCATTCGTCTCTCCCAACGCTAGTCAGGTACCACATAAGAATACTGCTAGACAGATGGGTTCAGAATGTGTTTGTGACGAATTTACAGTGAGAAGTGCGGTCAGGAGAAACAAATTTGCAATACGCCGTGCTACATAATGGCGAGTCCATATTCTATTATCTATTTTCATTTTAGAAAGAAGTCAAGTCCCCAAGTTGAAAATGTCTACATGATTAAAACGTTCTATTTAATTACCGTTATTAAAACTGGGCAATTATTGAGAACAGATACGCACAAAAAATGCGGAGAATTTTTGGATATAATATAAGTACTGTAGTTACTAGTGTGGATGAGTTTTTCATTGGTGGTCAAAATTGGTATTTACAGAAACTACAAAGAATGTTATCTACAGCCCCTGAACCTTATCTTATACTAATTACATACATTTCAAAATAGTTTATTTTTATTTGGTTATTGAACGATGCTGTATCAACTACTGGGTTATTTAGCGTCAATGAAAATGGTGAAAGCGAGATAAAATCAAGAATTCGTCATTGATTACCTGACATTCGCCTTACTGTCGGGGAAAACCTCGGAAGAAATCCAACCAGGTAATTAATCCAAGCGGGAAGCAGACCCACGCCCAAAAAAATCTTTCTTAGATCTCCATTTTGTTACTTTCGCATTCTATATGATCTATATGGGCCTACGCTTTTCCAATTCACTGCGGGCTAAAGCAGGGAGATGCACTATCACCTTTACTTTTTAACTTCGCTCTAGAATATTCCATTAGGAAAGTTCAGGATAACACAGAGGATTTGGAATTGAACGGGTTACATCAGCTTCTTGTCTATGCGGATGACGTAAATATGTTAGGAGAAAATCCACAAACGATTAGGGAAAACGCGGAAATTCTACTTGAAGCAAGTAAAGCTACAGGGTTGGAAGTAAATCCCGAAAAGCCAAAGCATATGGTTGTCTCGTGACCAGAATATTGTACGAAATGGAAATGTAAAAATTGGAAATTTATCTTTCGAAGAGGTGGAAAAATTCAAATATCTTGCAGCAACAGTAACAAATATAAATGACACTCGCGAGGAAATTAAACACAGAATAATTATGGGAAATGCCTGTTATTATTCGGTTGAGAAGTTTTTGTCATCTAGTCTGCTGTCAAAAAATCTGAAAGTTAGAATTTATAAAACAGTTATATTACCGGTTGTTCTGTATGGTTGTGAAACTTGAACTCTCACTTTGAGAGAGGAACAGAGATTAAGGGTGTTTGAGAATAAGGTTCTTACGAAAATATTTGGGGCTAAGTGGGATGAAGTTACAGGAGAATGGAGGAAGCTACACAACGCAGAACTGCAAGCACTGTATTCTTCACCTGACATAATTAGAAACATTAAATCCAGACGTTTGAGATGGGCAGGGCATGTAGCACGTATGGACGAATCCAGAAATGCATATAGAGTGTTAGTTGGGAGGCCGGAGGGAAAAAGACCTTTGGGGAGGCCGAGACGTAGATGGGAAGATAATATTAAAATGTATTTGAGGGAGGTGGGATATGATGGTAGAGATTGGATTCATCTTGCTCAGGATAGGGACCAATGGCGGGCTTATGTGAGGGCGGCAATGAACCTCCGGGTTCCTTAAAAGCCAGTAAGTAAGCAAGTAAGTAAGTAAGTAAGTATTACCTATATACACTATCCATAGTCACATCAATATTATGAAAATTAATATTCTGGTACATGGAAGGGAGGTTTCATGATTTTTTTACATGAACTTATGACTTAAGTATTTGAGCCCACCCAACATTTCTTCTCTTTCTTTCTTTTATCTAACATTATTTGAAATATATTAACATTCTATGTATTTTAGCTTAATTCAGCTACACAGTTTGTATTTCAGTGTTTAATTAATGGTTCATAGTATTTTGTTGTTTAATTCGTAAATAACTCTTTATACATGTAACTCTTATCTAAATCAAATTTGTTGAATTCTTTGTAAGTTCATACATATGTATATACACTTTTTGCTGGTTGAGTTGAAGAGAAGGCCTTACGGCCTTAACTCTGCCATTTAAAATAAATTATTATTATTATTATTATTATTATTATTATTATTATTATTATTATTATTATTAACATTTTTCAAAAGTTGGCGCCACTGACGACGTCATAGTTACAGCAATATTTCAATAAATGTTCCATTTTAACACCTAGATAAATTTGTTTTAATACAAAACCTAATACAGCATTTAAAGTTATTCAACGTTAACCTTGGGACAAAGTTCCCTAATCATTTTCTCTCTTCTCATTGTATAACTTTTCGTTTCATTCCATGAAATTCATTCACACTAGACCTGTCAATTATTTCAGACTGATTTAATGCCTAAATTAAAAAGCGCCGTGTTGAAAGTGCTTCTATGTACGACAACGTTCGTTATCGTCTTCCGTACTTTTAAAGTACAGGTCTGCTTGTTCCGTCCTCACGTTCTTACCCTCTGGATCTCTACCTTCCATCCGCTCTCCATTCTAGTGGTTTATATTTCAGAACCTCCTCATGCATTCTGCTCTCATCCATCCTCTGTACGTGGAATAAAATTCTCAAGAATCAATAGAGAAAAAAAGTACTACTAACATATGTTCAAGTATTACTATGCAACACGTACCAACTTCTACATACACACGTATTCACAAAGTTTTCTTTTGACTAAAAATTGCACTTGAACAACCCGAAGTCGTAGTCTTCCCTGTTTCAAAATGTTAGAAACAAATGACGAGTACTATTGTAGTCTACTGGCATAAATTTACTGCTTTTAACACAGGGCTGGGCTCTAAACGGGGACGCTTAATATTCATTCGTCACGACATCAACGCTGCGCGGTGTTCGGCAGGGAAGAAAGGGGATGCAGAGAAGTCATATGCCTCCCCGTGAGAGAGTAAAATTTGCTCTTGGTGCCCAGGCCTGTTTTAACACATTTGAAATAACACTTAACAAAGATATCCTATTTTGAATCAACATGCTGCCAACTTCTTACATTACATGTATCTTATTTTGTAAAGAGGGTGGAAGCGAAATAACTCTTCAGATTGTCGGAGAAAATAGCTCATGTTTTTTTAGTGGGTTATTTTATGAGGCTGTATCAACACAGACGAGGTAAGACATATCTCCTTTCTCTCTCTTTTCACAGTGAGACAAGATACATCACACAGGCTTTAATACCAAGCATTCACAAACAGCAGGACTCCGTGCTCATGTGGACAGCATTGCACAAGGTTACCGCTAACGATAAACAGAAGGGAAGAAATACGCATTCAATCACTAAAAATAATAATAATCCGTGGCGTTACAGCCCGTGAAGGGCCTAGACCGATCAGCCGGCTGCTGGCCTCACGCCCACATGCCGAAGCAGAGGTGGACGATCATCCAACCAGAATGGCGGTATCGTGTGGTTAGCACGATGATCCCCCCAGCCGTTATAGCTGGTATTCGCAACCGGTTTTCGCTACCTATCGTAGCTCCCCAAGTGCATCACGATGCTGAGTGGGCACTAGTCCCATACACTGGCCGAAATTTCATGAGAAAATTTCTTCCCCTATGAGGAATCGAACCAGCGCTCATTCCGTAACGCGAGTACTAGGCGGGATGCCTTAGACCGCGACGCCACGGCGCGGGACCGTTCAATCATTATGAGAGTGGAATAAATTTCTATTTCCCTGTCGAGAATGGAACCCGGGGTCACTGTATTTCTAGTCACAATTGATGATCGTATCTGAACCTTAATTTCCATCCCGTTATTGTTTTAGGCGAGAACCGTTTTTTTCTCTATCGTTGTATAGTTCCAAGTGCAGGCAGAGACTTCATTAAACGAGGGAAATGGGATCATGTAATCCAGCTTTCCACACAGCGCATCGATGGAGAGGCGTGTTTGTTTATGCTTCGTAATATATACATGAGCACAGGGCAGTCGAGACTTGATATCACCACAGCACATTTACTGTTTGAAAGTTTGGGTTAATAGGTAGGAGACGATGGTAATTTGTAGTACATGGTCAGCCTGCCTTCCTCCCGCTCACTGGTGCTCCAGAAAGACCCTGACTAGTTAATGTCCGTTCTAGAAAGAACTGGTTCGCTTCCTGTTTTTAGATAAGTTTTCTTATTACCCTGACCATTAACACACGTAATAATAGTGAAATTATACTGCTGAGAAAAATTCGGGAGCACTTTATTTTTATTTCATACAGTGTATCCCACTCGCTACCGAACCCGGAATTTATTTTAATAATTCCAATACTAATGAATACTATGAATACTATGTGTTGTATCTGGGAATCGAAGCTCCTCCTGGCTTGACATAACATCAGGTATACCACAGGGGTCGGTACTCGGACCATTGTTGTTCACAATATATGTCATTGACATTACATCTCTTGTAAGGCATTGTAACTATCACTTGTATGCTGACGACCTTCAGTGCTACATCTCTTCACGCTTAGACCTAGTAAATGACGCTATAGATAAATTGAATGAAGACATTGACTCGATTGTGACATGGACAAAGAAACTCCATCTTAAAATCAATCCTGGAAAGACACAAGCAATTATATTAGGACACAAACGGCAAACCGATGCTGTAAAATACCTTGACATTTCCCCCGTTAAAGTAAGTACAGTGCATATCCCTTTCAGTTCTTCAGTAAAAAATCTTGGCATTCACATGGATAATAATCTCAGCTAGTACATTCAAATCACAGAAACCTGCAGATAAATATATTCCATTATCCATGTGCTAAAAAGGATAAATGTTCATCTCTCCTCTTGCTTAAAAAAGTCTCTTGTGCAGACACTTGTACTTCCCTATTTTGACTATGCTGACATTTTACTGACTGACTTCTCCAGCGACAACAAAACGAAACTTCAACGTGCTCATAATTTGTGTGTACGTTTTGTAAGCAATGTTCGTAAATATGATCATATTGCATCCCTGGAAACAATAGGTTGGCTTAAACTAGATAAGAAAAGAAATTTACATTCACTTCTCCTTCTCTTCGAAATTTTGAACTCTTCTATTCCTTCGTACCTGTCGTCTCGCTTCACTTACCTTTCTTCCCACCATAATCTGAACACACGCTCTCATCATGAAACAATACTAACAATACCATCCCATCGCACCTCCTCATACTCATCCTCTTTCACAAAAGCCCTGCCAAGATTCTGGAATTCGCTACCTACTAGCATCAGGGACTGTCGAAATAAAATTGAATTCAAACGCAAACTTACTAGGCACTTGGTCAGAAATTGATTTCTTGTAAATAGTTTCCTTAATCTATCACAAAATATTTCAATATCCAGTAATTTCATCACTATACAATTTTGTTATTCTAGGTTTAATTTGTAATTCAGTAAATATAAAATATTTTTTGTTTTTCTATGATAAATTATCTAGCTTTAATTAGTCAGGTAATTTTTTCGTACTTTGTTTTTTATTGTAATTGTAATTGTAAATTTAATACTAATTGTAATTTTATTCTTCATATTATAGTTGGAATCTCCTGGTAGAGGGGCAGAGAAGGCCTGACGGCCTTATCTCTATCAGGTTAAATAAATAAATACTAATACTAAATACTTCATTCTGCGAGAAATGTGGTGACATCATAACAGATGCTGGAAGTATCCGTCATTTGCATCCAGGCAAGATTGAATTCGCCGAACCATATTATCGGTTGTATTCGCTAGGATGTCCGCGTTTATTGACTGGATATCTGTGATGATGTTTTCTTTCAAAGCGTCCATGGTACGTGGTTTATTCTTATAAACTGTCCCTTCCAGATGTCCCCACAAAAAAAAAAAAAAAAAAAAAAAAAAATCAGGTGATGTCAGGTCCGGCGAGCGCGGCGGCTAAATCCCTTTCGAAATGACGCGGTCGCCGAAAAAGGACTGAATTTCGACCATGCCGAAAAGAAAGAAAAGATTGGCGCTTGGTGAGCAATATTTCGGCGGCGAATAATTGGTCCCATTTTCTTCAATACAAACATCGCAACAAATGAATACCTTGAAATATTCAATATGTTTGCAAATCAACTGGACGACTAGGAACTCACCATGGGATATTTCCAACAAGACGGTCTAACCTCTTCACTAGGTTATGAGGATGAAACTTGGGAATTGATTGCCACATATAAATGTGACACACCCTTGTTTTTCTTGTTCTTCTTGTATTCCTTTTGTTCTCCTTATATTATAATTAAGTTATTTCAATCCAAGCTTCAAATTGTATAATGCATTTTACAAGCACTGAGTCTGGTACTGTCGTGTTACTTTTCTGTGGCAATATCGAACATGTAGCTTTAGCTTATAGCTTGCTATTAAGGCTACATTAAAGTGAAATTTGAATTTTCTTAACTGTTTGAGGTATATACTGTATTTGAAAATTGGTACACATGTCATGATACATATAAATAGCCTGTGTACAAATTTTCAACTCATTTTATCCAAAATGTCTATGAATTATTAAAATTTTTGTAAATTTAAATTGTATTTTGAAAAATCACTATTCTTCCTACAAATTTCAAACTTTTTGCCCGAAATTGTCTCCATATACCTCTCAAACTCCCTGAAACATAATTTGCGCTTTAGTTTTTTAACGATGGTTCTTCAAGAGCTAAGAATAAAATATATACAGTCAAATATAGAAAGAGGTAAGCATTTTTCTGTCCAGGAGAAAAAAAATTATGTCCTCCAAAAATCTTGAGGCTTAAGGAAAATCCTCATGGCAAGTTTTGTTAAGCACACATTTAAAAATACCAAAAAAGTCATGTTCATAGTACAAAATTTCGAGTAGCATTTTTAATAAAAAAAAAAGTAAAAAAAAAATACAAATAGAGAAAAACTGGGCTTAAAAGCATGTGCAACCTTTTACAAATTTCGACCATAACAACTGATTGAAGAGGTCATACTATGTGCATAAAAATTTGTGAAGAGGTTCTCTGAAGCATATTAAACACAAAAAATCTAATTTTTTCAACACAATTGACAAAATTTGATCTCGGTGTAACCTTAAAGATGATCTCTCAAGTATGCTTAAGAGGCTTATAATAAAGAAACATTTACGAGACAGGTTTTCTCCGTGTACTTCGATTTTCTCTGTCATTTTTTGTCCATTATTATTATTATTATTATTATTATTATTATTATTATTATTTCATTTTCTTACGACATGTAAATGGGCTCTTCTGTTTAAAGGTATTGATAAATATGGAATCACCATTGTCAGCATCTAACGTAGAGTGTTCGTTTATAAGTAATGTGCAAACAAGCAATTTATTTTGTAAATTAATTTTACTTCTTGAAGTCTTCGCGCTGTCCTTCTTTAACACATAATCCTTACCAGAATTTGAATTAAACTTACATTATAACTACTACGTCATATCTTTTATTTTATATCTCACAGACGGCTGTATATGGCTTGTTAATTTTTACATTTTTCATTTAAATTGTGGCTGTCAAGGCTTTGTCTACAGAACAACAACAAATCCAATTAAAGCGTGACTCGCCTGTAGCTGTTGCGGTTTCTTGAACGCACCTTCAGCATTATATTAGTAATAACATGAGTGCAAATTAAATGTCGGAAGCGCGGGAAGGAAATTAACACTTCAGCTTACTGTGTGTGATAGCAGTGTTATTCGTAATAATACCCGAGCACGTTATTTTGTCTGGATGGGAGAATAAACATATAAACTTGTGTGAGTGTAGCAAATTCTTGTAAATAAAACAGTGAAATATAAAGTACGTTAGCAGTAAATAATAAGTGCAGAGTCGTCTGAAAAGTCTCCTCCTATAATGCAAATCTAGCTCCCTGAGAAGCTGATTTGAATAATTTCAAGGGAAAAATTGTTCCGGGGCAGTGTATCGAACCCGGGACCTTTGGCTAAATGCACCAATGCTCTTCAGACTGAGCTACCCAGGAACTCCGTCCGACACCGACTCAATTTTTCCCTTTATCTCCATGGTACCTCAGAGGGGGCTGACAAACCGTCAAGCATCCAACAGGGAGTGCACACAACTGTTCCTTAACAGAAAACCACAATTTAAGTCACACAGAGTTTGTAAATTTACTGCACACGTTATGAATTATAGATAAGAATAAGATTGGATTGTCAAACCATATTATATCATTCAACAAGTTCTGAATCCTAGACATTAAGTGCCGTTTTAAATCATATACAAAGTAAATCATATTAAAAAATAAATAGTGAGGGCTAAATCTTATTAATCAATCTTCTTAATGTATCCAGCTGGTTGCTGACAACGTAAAGTCCACTATATGTCCACTGTAGTCTATTCAGTTGTTGTTTTTCACGAGAAATGAGGGGTATTTTGATCGGTGTTCATTATAGATGCCTGTTGCTAGTATCCAGAGTTGGGGTGTAGTCAATATATACTGCAGGGCTGTGTCTTCTGCAACTGGTACTGATGATTTTAATTGACTACTTTTGTGGTTTATGGATGGATAGTATAGAAGAATGTGTTCCAGAACTTCATCATGATTATTACACCACAGACAAGTAGGATTATCAGAAATGTGAAATCGGTATAGGTACAATTGTGTGACAATGTGACCTGTTCTGGCTCTTGTTAAAAATGTTTGAACATGTCTGGGCAAGTTTTTGTACCCTCTTGTGGGTACTCACCTTGTCGTGGTGAGGGGGCTTAAACTTGTTGTTTAAGCTAACAAGTAACAAAGAGGTACCCAGAGAAGTTGCATTAACACCAACTCAGTCCCACTGTATTTTTCACTTCTTATGAATCATGGAGTCCCTCAGTGTAAAATTATCCGCAGGTAAAATAGTCCCTCAATTAAATCTTATTAATAAGTATGGTACAAATATTTAGAGAAAACGTCGTAAGCTTAAAAGTCAAATTAAATGCTGAAGTTATTGGATAAGTTATAAATTGTGAATGATTGATTATATAGTTATTTGGCATATCATAAATTGCAGATATTTAGGACAATAATATTTCTAAATCCATATTGGTTAATTAAGTTATTGAGCAATAAAAGATCTAAATTCGCCTAAATATTAAAGTTAGTAAGTATGTTGTAATTTGTATATGTTTAGAAAGACAAATAGTAGCCCTAAAATCACACTAAATATTATACCTTTATTTACTTGATTTGTGTAAATAATTGTAGATATTTGAGGTAATAAGAGATTTGAATTCGTGATGCAATTAAAGGCTGATAACATTTCGCTACCTGTTAACCATTAATAAATATACAAAACATTGTTTTAGCTTTGCTGTTTCTATGTGCTTGTATGGTTATTCAAGTTATCAATATACCCTTGTTATGGGAAATTAATCCTGAATAATAAAGTTCTTGAGAAAGCTATGAACTTAACACATTTTTTAAAACAAATAGTACGATATAAAATAATACTAACTTTTAATTTATTTATGTACTAGGAAGGATCGGAAAGTAACGCACAACAATTTCTTTATGGTATACTATTTTGGTGAGGACGTTCAAAGTTGTCAGATAGTTTGAATCTTGCGCTACAGACAGCAATGGCTCGATCAGGTGTCACCCTGGCGGAACGAGCGGCAACTACTGAGTAAAAAATGGAACGTGCGCTAGCATCGTCTACTTGTGAAGAGCAGCGAGGTGTAGTTCGTTTTTTCTGAGCAAAACAAAAAAAAAAAAAAAAATCCGAGTGAAATCCACAGGGAAATGTTGGAGGTGTATGATGCTGATTGTCTGGACCGTAGCAACATCTCCAGGTGGTGCAGGTTCTTCGGAGAGGGCCGAGTAAATCTTACCGATGAAGCACGTTCCGGTCGACCAGTGACCGCTGCAACACCACCCAATGTCAGAGGCATTGAGGCGGCAGTCACCCACCCTACAGTCCAGACTTCGCACCGTCTTGAGTTTCAGTCGTGCGCAGGTGGTTTTACGCCCGGAAAAAGAGTTTTATGAACGAGGTGGACTGAATCTGGTGTCACGATAGGAGAAATGTGTCGAGAGACTTGGTTCCTATGTATAAAAATAAGTAAAACCTGTGGCTTTCTTGTGCATTATTTCGCTTCGTTTGCTATTAAATACGTTGCCACAAAAATTGTTGTGCGTTAATTTTCGATCCTCCCTCGTTTCATATGTGAGGTGTTGCAGATATTTGGGGACATGATATTTCTAAATTTATATTGAATAACAAAGTTATTCAGCAATTTAAACTGTTTTGGAAAGCATTTAGCGGGACCTAAAATCATAATAAGTATTGTACCCATAGTTCCGTATTATCGTAAATTGCAGATATTTGGGGAACTGAAAGATGTAAATTCATATTAAATTAAATAGTTGCTGAGTAAGTTGTAAACTTAAAATATTTTGGAAAATAAATAGTGAGGCATAAAATAATAAATGTGTTTATCATTTATTATATGACACATTGTAGATATTTAGAAAAATAAAAGATCCAAATTAACATTAAATGATAAAGTTATTGAACATATTATAAACTTAAAATATTTTGGGAAATAAATAAAATCTTAGCCAATAATATAGGTGTATGGCATGTAATTAATTACAAATATTTAGATATTTAAAAAACCTAAGTTGCTAATAAATAGTAAAGTTAATTCATCAGGTTACAAATTGTGTAGGTTTTTTAAAGTAAGTAGTGAACCTAAAATTCATTCATTCATTCATTCATTTATTGTACTGCCCAAGGGCAGGTCTTTCACTGCAAACCCAGCTTTCTCCAGTCTTTCCTATTTTCTGCCATCCTCTTTGTTTCCTCATATGATCCATATATCTTAATGTCGTTTATCTGATATCTTCTTCTACACCCAACTCTTCTCCCGTTCATCATTCCTGTCAGTGCATCCTTCAGTTGGCAGTTTCTTCTCAGCCAGTGACCTAATCAATTCCTTTTCCTCTTCCAATCAGTTTCAGCATCATTCTTTCTTCCTAAAATAATGTAGTTATTTGACATTCTATAAGTTGTAGATATTTGGGAAAATAATAATTTATTTTGACAAATAAAATATCCATAGGTACGCTGTATAAAATGTTATGTGATTAATGTTTCAAAATTGCCACACTGCATAAAAATGTTACATAATTTTATGTTTCAAAATTGCCAATTGTGCCCGATGGCTCTGAGGTACGTAAGAACATCACCATCTTCTTTATAGTCAGGGTATCGTTCTGTGATCCTACTAATCCTTCTATCTAAATCCTAAATTTGTCCAATAAAACATTAATAAATTATTAAATGTAATCGGTGACAAGAACGCCAGCGACTAAAGTGTAATCAGTGGCCAGAACGCCGTGATTAAAATGTAATCGGTGACAAGAGGGTACATCTCCGGTGACGGGAATTCCTATATCCATTTCAGTCTTCTCTTGTGCATATAAAGTCTGTCTCAAAATAAAATGTACCATATCAAAAACTTTGTGTAAATAAAAAAAAAATACATTGCAAAGAGATTTCATGATTGGCATAAAATTTATCCATTTTGAATCTTGCGTACACTACTTTTAACACTTGAATATAAGTAATTGATTAACTAGCGGACTTACTCGTGTTAATTATGTAAGTCTGTGCGGCTTACAGCTGTTTCGGTGCTTCATCACACCATCCTCAGAGCCTACTAGAACTCGGCGTCATCTCGAACTTCTCTGCCTGTTGTGTGGGTGCGTTTGATCGTTGAAAAGTGGAGTCAAATAGTGTGTGTGTACTGAAATTGATCTGTGTATTGAGAATTTGATCTGGGTGTGTTTTAGTGAGTTTGTATATTTCGTATTGTTCTAGTGTGTTGAGTTTTTTGTTCTTGGGTTGTATGTGCAGGATTTCCATGTCCGCATTTACGTTATTGTATGTATGGTTAGCATTGGTTATGTGATCGGCGTATGTAGATGTATTGTGTCCTCTGGTTATTGCTTTAATGTGTTCTTTATAGCGTGTTTGGAATGATCTGCCTGTCTGTCCAATGTAGAACTTGTCGCAACTATTACATATGAGTTTGTATACACCTGTTTGGTCGTATTTATTTGTTTGTGTTTTTTGTGTGTTGAGATGTCTTTGTAGTGTGTTTTCTGTTCTGTATGCTATGTTGTATTTCTGCTTTCTGAATGAAGATGCGATCTTATATGTGCTTTTGTTTTCATATGTTAGTGTGATGTATTTCTTGTGTTCTTGTGTTTGTGTTGTGTTTTGCGTGTTTTTGTGTTAAGTTTTTGTTTTGTCTTTCTTATGATGTTGTCTATTATGTTTGGATTGTAACCGTTTTCTTGTGCTATGTATTTGATTGTGTTCACTTCTTTATTGTAGTGTTGTTGGCTTATGGGTATGTTGAGTAATCTGTGTACCATTGTCCTGAATGCAGCATGTTTGTGTTGTGTGGGGTGGTTAGATGTATTGTGTATGTGTGTGGTGGTGGTGGTTGGTTTTCTGTATATTTTGAAGGTGTGTTTGTTGTCAATTTTTGTTATTCAGTACACACACACTATTTGAATCCACTTTTCAACAATCAAACGCACCCACACAACAGGCAGAGAAGTTCGAGATGACGCCGAGATCTAGTAGGATCTGAGGATGGTGTGACGAAGCACCGAAACAGCTTAAGCCGCACAGACTTACATAATTAACACGAGTAAGTCCGCTGGTTAATGAATTACTTATAAAATTTATTTTTCAATTCCAAAATTTCGCGATACACCGGTTGGGAACCACTGGACTAAACAACAGCATACTGTGAGTATCACACTGTAAAATCACTGACGTCAAAATGTCGAAACGATGGCACTACTGATATTTACTATTGAATTGATGTGCGGTTAATTTTAAATAATGCATGGGCTTTACTTCATGCTTATTAATCATCATTTCCAGGCTTCATTACGTATTGTTCAATTCTGCTTCCTGACGATGGAGTTACATTTACTAAACAGTGCAGATAATAGAATTCATTAATGTTGTCTGTACAATCACATTTGTACATCTAAGCATGGAATCGTGTTATATTTAGAAATACCTATTGTTATCCATTCCAGATCCTCTGACATGTACTCACACATTTATTTATCATTTAAACGTGAGAATTTGAAGAAAAGTTGAGATGAATAAGGAACTGTTATTGATTTTAAATTTTGTAGTAGACGTTCTACATTAAAACCTGATTGCTTTATCTCTCTCTAATGACAAACTTTAATTTACTCAGTATATAATAATAATAATAATAATAATAATAATAATAATAATAATGTTTTATTTTCGCTGGCAGAGTTAAGGCCATAAGGCCTTCTCTTCCACTCAACCAGCCTTAATCAATACAATACATATTTAAATTACGAATATTTACACTACACTTAAAAGGTTCTCCAGCAATATTCAGTTTAGTTTTAACGACTAATACACTACATATGTATTTAAATTTAGATAAACCTATAAGGTAAAGTAGTAACTTAATTTATGAGCTAATGTAATTCAATCAATTATAATTAATTTGAGATTTGAGATAGCTAGTAAAATGATGAAAATTAATTTAATATAAGCTTACTAGAATTATGTTACAGGGAGAACAAAATATATATGTAAATCTAAAATATATTTCTATAATGAGAATATTTATGTAATTGCCATTAGGGGTTTTGTAAATCTATTTAGAGAAATTAATGATAATAATAAGAATGGATAGATGTTGAGGGTGGTATCGTTGTTGAGTTCCCACGTTGGACGCCACTTGAGGGTGATGCGTCTCGGTGTTGCGTGAGATTCACTCAGGGTAGCCGAGGTACTGTTGTGGTATAGGATGATGTCGGGAATAATACCAAGCCGGCTGTTTATATAAAAGGCAGTGTAAACTCCAAAACTATAAGTTTATTTTCGTATTCACTTGGTAAACCCTAGAGTATGTATTTCCGGCTGACTTATAATTCAATCGTTGGTCGCACTTCTGCATCGACTCTATGGCAGCTCTGGATAAGCTCTATCCGATACTATAAATTCAATACTCTGCCCAGTACACTATGATCGAAGCTCCTAAACGTTGACGAGTGGTCTCGCCGATGACAAAGTTCTATCTATCGAGCCCTCGCCGGAAGAAAGACTATTAAGTTGGGCCGCCGACACAAAAAAAAAAGATGTCGCGCCGTCTACACGAAGAAAAGTAGTTATTCTGTCAACACGAAACGAAGTAGTTATTCTGCCCTGTATGTAGGGCCGTCGACACGAAAAGGAGTAGTGATTGTGCCCTGTATGTAGGGCCGCCGACACGATGAGATGTTGTGATGTGATGATCTCCGCTCCCCGTCACCCTTATTTATAAAAACCTATCCTACGCTAAAACTAACTATTCTATTGGTTAAAAACTACGTCACTAACTGGCCTAAAATCTATTCCCTATTGGTCCAAAGTGACCTCATAAGCTGGACCAAGATCTCTTCTTATTGGGCGCGAAATATGTCATCTCTAAATTTAGACTTTGGATTTCCCATAACATCAAATTAGTTTGTATATCTCACAAGAATACCCGTTCTTTGGAAAACCCAAGCTTGGCAGTATCTTTCCCACGGGTCTAGTCCGACTTCGGCTTTTATGCTTCATCGAGTCTATACGAAACCCCGCTCAAGGTGGCCCTAAATCTGTCCGATGCTGACAAGTGTCGAAACACCTGTGTGGGGAAGCTAATTCTAACGAAGTCGCCAGAACATCCCCGCGAATACATGTAATAGAAATATGGAGATATCACTTCGCTAATAAATCGGTCTCTCCCTCTCCTAATTACTGCTTCAAATGCCCATCTACATAACCATTGGAAATTCCCGAAAGAGTTTCCAATGTTATGAGATGTCCCCGCTTTCTGGTCGGTGGGACTTGAACCCTTTCCTTTGCCATGTTCATAATCTGCCTGGCCACTACATTCATAGTGCGTGGCGTCCGAACCGTCCAGCGCAGTCAACAGATCTATTGTTTCCCCGAAGTCTCGGGGCCCTGCTACAATCAGATTATATCTGATGTTCTCGGGATACTGCGAAATCACAGTTTGGATCAGCTCTGAATCCGGTATTGGCGGATTGAGGCTTTTCCCTTTCTTAACCAGTTCAAGAAAATAATCTATCATAGAGACGCCTCTTCCCGCGTCAAACCTGCTCTGATTAATTTCCTTCCTAATTCTTTGTTGTTGTCTTTGTCCCCAGTATCTCTCCGAAAATTTTTCTCTGAATTCCTCATAAGTGACATTATCCCCTAGGGCCACTAGCGCCCAGTTGAGTGGTCGGCTCTTTAGGCTCTTTCGTACAACAGTCATTTTTAGGTCATCCGGCACCCCTCTTACTCTGAAGTACGTTTCTAGCTCACTTATGTAATTACGTGGGTTTGAAAATTCAACCTCATCAAAAATAGGGTAACCAATCTCATTCATAATGTGAGTGGGGTACTGAGGACGGCCTAAATATGCCTTGTCGTTTACATTCATCAACTCACTACGCACATCATCCCGTGAGGTCTGACATTCCTCACCAACACTATTGTTAACATGTCTTACATTTATGTTACTACCTGATGCCGGGCTCTCACTTGTGCCCTCTTGTCTAGAAACTGCACGGTCCGAGCTGCTATGTCCGCTTAAATTTGCGCGACTACCCCCATTTAGTACGTCGTTTATTGAATTTAATTTACTTCTTAATTCTTCCAAACATTCGTTATCCGCCCTTTCTTTATTCTTTATGGCTCGCTTGAGACCGTCCACTTCCTGATCCATCTCACCTATTTTCTCTTCCACCGAATTCTGAATTTCCCGAACCTTTTCCACTATCGTTTCCTCTACAGCTGATTTTAGATCGCTATTCTCTCTAGTAGCGCTATCTCTGACTCTAACTTCTAAATCCTTCATACTTTCTGACATCCTATCCATAGCTATCTTCAGTTGGTTCTCCATTCCGATCCCGTTCTCGGCTAATTTCCCCTCTAGCTTCTCTATTTTGTCTTCCATCTTGTTTCCTCTTTCCGCTAATTTTGCAATATGATCTCTAATCTCCCTCGAACTTTCCCCCAATCTATTTTCCATTTGTTTTATTTGCTCTCTACTTTCCCTTGAGTTATTCTCTAATTTAGTTTCCATTTGTTTTATTTGGTCTCGACTTTCTCTTGAGTTGCTGTCTAATTTAGTTTCCATTTGTTTTATTTGTTCTTTACTTTCCCTCAGAATCTGCTCTCTACTTTCCCTTGAGTTATTCTCTAATTTAGTTTCCATTTGTTTCATTTGTTCTCTACTTTCCCTTGAATTGTTGTCTAATTTATTTTCCATGAATTGTCTCATCTGCTCCCATAACTGTTCTAGCGTCATTTCCCTTTGCCACTGTCTCTACTCTGTTGCTTTTCCATCGTTCGCTCTCCCTCTATTTCTTGTCCTGCGTTATTCTCGACCTCCTCCCTAATTTCCATAATTTCCTCGTCCTTCCTTTGCTCCATGGTTCCCTTGTTTCTATTTCCTCGTCTTTCTCGTATTTTCCTAACTACTTTACTCCTATGGCTACGTAGTATCATCTATATGCTACTCTGTCATCTATCCGACGCTTGCTTTCCCAATAATAATCTAACTAGGCCTGTATTTGCACTCTACTCACTTCCAACAAATTACGCAATTCACTTGTTTCACTCTTTCCCCCAAAATATCACACACAAAAAAATACATACATATATATATATACCCAAAATATCACACCAGAAATTGAAACATATACACTTTATAATTATTCCCCCAAAATATCATATACTGTACATATATACACACATTTATACATCCACCATTCATACTTGCCACCGCCTCTCCGAGTTGCCTTCTCTGGTGTTGTCGTGATGGCTTGGTTCTATTCCCGCCTTCCAGCGTCGTTCCTCGGCTATGCAGGGCTGAACTGCTCCGTCCGGTCCTCCGCGTTGTTTGGTGCTGTGTTCGCACCCGGGGCCGGTCACTGGAACAGCTGTCTTCCTTCGAGCCCCACGTTGGAAAGCGCCATTTGAGGGTGGATGTCGTTATTGAGGCCCCACGTTGGGCGCCATTTGAGGGTGGTATCGTTGTTGAGTTCCCACGTTGGACGCCACTTGAGGGTGATGCGTCTCGGTGTTGCGTGAGATTCACTCAGGGTAGCCGAGGTACTGTTGTGGTATAGGATGATGTCGGGAATAATACCAAGCCGGCTGCTTATATAAAAGGCAGTGTAAACTCCAAAACTATAAGTTTATTTTCGTATTCACTTGGTAAACCCTATAGTATGTATTTCCGGCTGACTTATAATTCAATCGTTGGTCGCACTTCTGCATCGACTCTATGGCAGCTCTGGATAAGCTCTATCCGATACTATAAATTCAATACTCTGCCCAGTACACTATGATCGAAGCTCCTAAACGTTGACGAGTGGTCTCGCCGATGACAAAGTTCTATCTATCGAGCCCTCGCCGGAAGAAAGACTATTAAGTTGGGCCGCCGACACAAAAAAAAAAAGATGTCGCGCCGTCTACACGAAGAAAAGTAGTTCTTCTGTCAACACGAAACGAAGTAGTTATTCTGCCCTGTATGTAGGGCCGTCGACACGAAAAGGAGTAGTGATTGTGCCCTGTATGTAGGGCCGCCGACACGATGAGATGTTGTGATGTGATGATCTCCGCTCCCCGTCACCCTTATTTATAAAAACCTATCCTACGCTAAAACTAACTATTCTATTGGTTAAAAACTACGTCACTAACTGGCCTAAAATCTATTCCCTATTGGTCCAAAGTGACCTCATAAGCTGGACCAAGATCTCTTCTTATTGGGCGCGAAATATGTCATCTCTAAATTTAGACTTTGGATTTCCCATAACATCAAATTAGTTTGTATATCTCACAAGAATACCCGTTCTTTGGAAAACCCAAGCTTGGCAGTATCTTTCCCACGGGTCTAGTCCGACTTCGGCTTTTATGCTTCATCGAGTCTATACGAAACCCCGCCCAACGTGGGGCCTCAATAACGACATCCACCCTCAATGTTAGTTTCATTATATGTAATAAATATTAATCAGTAATTAATTTGTTAAGTAAGAATTTATGTAATTTTGACCTAAATGAAGTTATTGTCCAAAAACTCCTTACATCACTCGGTAGCGAGCTCATATGAGCTTAGAATCGCTTTAATGGTGACTATTATTATTATTTTTTTTTTTTTGCTCACAATATGGTAATTTTCATTCCAATATTTAAAAACTTGTAAGTTCCTTACTAAATGTTCGTTACTTATGATGTATGCAATGGAGGGGGAAAGAAATTGGCCACCCTATCCCATTATTTCCTGGCTTAGTTGCCTCATGAGTGATGCCTTATAATTCGCTAAATAACGTTTATGAGATTTAAACCTGTCTTCGGATAGTTGACTAAATCAGCTGTTCCCAACCTTTTTTCACTGACGATACACTTTACTGAACGCCCACGATATCGCGACACACTTTACTGAACGCCAACGATATCGCGACACACTTTACTGAACGCCCACGATATCGCGACACACTTTACTGAACGCCAACGATATCGCGACACACTTTACTGAACGCCAACGATATCGCGACACACTTTACTGAACGCCCACGATATCGCGACACACTTTACTGAACGCCAACGATATCGCGACACTTTACTGAACGCCAACGATATCGCGACACACTTTACTGAACGCCCACGATATCGCGACACACTTTACTGAACGCCCACGATATCGCGACACACTTTACTGAACGCCAACGATATCGCGACACACTTTACTGAACGCCCACGATATCGCGACACACTTATTTGTTATTATTAAAAATAATATAATAATATCAACCAGTGCTTTTCTACTGGAGAAAAGGGTGGTGGAACTCTGTGTAGTATATTTTATAGCGGATGGAGAGATGATTACTGTTCACCGCACGGGAATTTTATTGTTTATTTGTGCCTGTATATACAGGGTGATTCGCGAGGATTTACCGTCACTTACGGAGCCTATTTTTAGCTTCCGAATATTAGTTGATTAAAGAAATGATTCTCCTGAACAGTTCATTCTTTATCTGTAATATTCTTTTACCCTTAAAACTTTTACAAACAATTTCAAATTAGTGTAACTCTGAAAATATTAATATTAGGACACATGTTTATATGACTTTTCTTTGCTCAGAATGTCTTCGGAGATAAACTCCGTATGAGACGGTAAATCCTCGTGAATCACCCTGTACACTACGACATCCTTGTCTTTTATTCGATGCATCACCCTTGATGGTTGGATTTCAGAGTTCCGTTATGCCACTTTTATTGAATAATGTGAATATTTCATAAGCCATCGAAGAAAAGCGGAAGACAGAGAAAGAAAGAAAAGAGGGACAGATGTATAATGAGAGCTCCCTCATTGGCCGATCGTCTTATTTGAAGAGCACTGGTAGGCTTCGCTGACGGAGAGAGAGGGCTTGTAAGTACACAGGACTTTGTGTACAAATGTTTGAATCGATCCCATATCGCATTCCCGAGCCGCTCCGTTTCTTCTCGATATAGACATCACAAGCGACTGGTTGGCCGGTTGCCTGCCAGGCTTGGGGTAGCTGCTGCTTGTGCAGCGTTTTCAGTACAAAAGCCACGTTGTGCTTTTCATATCGATGATTCATGAAGTGCGCGCAACCTTTTACTGGAGTTATACGGAGTTGTAAAAGTACTCCAATTTATTGCCACATAATTTTACATTATTTTTCATATATCAGTGGCACAAGATTTGGGGAAAAGTAGTTTGTATGGTAAAGATGCCGAATATAATACATCTCTTTAAAAATGTTATAAATACTAGAATTAAAAAAAAATAAATTCACTTATTTATTTATTTTATGCTCGACCATGCCGAAATGTAGTAATTATACACCTGATAGTAGCCCTTTAATGCACCTCATTAAAGTACACCTATTCATTATAGTTCAGTTGTTCAGCCAATGAGAAATCACCATTGTACCATTATAAAACGGCAAGTATTGATTATTCTCGGATATGCAATCGAAAGACAACTAGCGAAAAGTCACGGAGGCTGGAAATCCAATACTGTCGCAGAAGGTTATGTTCTGTTACTATAATAATTAGCGTTAATTGTAAATAAGTTAATATTCAAATAAATTCAACTTGTCATCTCGTTTTTCGATTCTAAATCAATTTCCAGGTTATATCAAGACTAATGTTCATGTTATTCTCTAGATTATATCAAGGTCAATGACATTTGTTCCTCAGAAAAAAATCAATACTTTCGCGTCTGCGCACATCTCACAATTTAGAAGGTCATTTCCCCTCCTCACTTACATAATCATAACATGAATACTTATGATTAATTTCAAGTTAGAAATATGGTCGAGCATAAAAAGTCGTATGAAACTTGCCTATAATGGTAATTAAGACGCTCGTATGAAAATTATGAAACTCGCTTGCGATCGTTTCATAAACAAACATACTCGCGTCTTAATTACTACCATTATAGGCTCGTTGCATAATGTACTATTATCTATGACCCGGTTTCTTCAACCTTTGTTAAATTATGACAGCATGTTATTCCATTTTAATTGTAAACTTAACAATTGAAGCATTTCTTCAACTACTGTTAGTGCTAACAGGCTGTTAAAACCTATGTTAATTTAACTGCCCAATTTCATTCAGTTAAATCATTTAACTCTCTGTTAGCATAGAAGTATCCAATATGGCTGGTGCGTTAGATGCTGAACTTATATATTTGGATTATTTAGAAAATGATATCCATGAATACATAAACAGAGCGGATGATTTCTGTGATTTGGCAGAACAGAAGTTCATACAAAGGTATAGGTTATTTTCTGCCTAGCCTCACTTTTCGCTTTCAACTTAGATCCGTTTGTTTGTTTATTCTCATTAATTGGTTTATACTGCGAAATTATTTCCAGCAGAAGGCTTCTTTCGAACGAAGAGAAATTAGTCCCACGATTTCTTTTTGTTCCAGTGTTTTCCATTTCATAACAGCAACACCAATACGCCGCTCCACGCTACTGTGATAGAGACGAGGAAAGAACCAGAAATCAAACCTGAGAGAATAGAAAGACTTCAATCCTCTCTGAATCAAACAACGGAAACGAGCGAGAATCGCAATTGTCAGAGTTCAGAAAACAGAAGTGACCCTATACTTGTTTATAGGTTATGGTTAAACTCTAGAATCTCTGGTCTTAACAGAGAGTTAACAAACAGAATGTTAAAATTTGAAATGTAAAGTTGAAGAAACGCAATATTTTTAACAGCAATTCATACTTTTAACTTACAGTTAATTAACGCTATGTTAGGTGCATCAAAGGTTGAAGAAACCGAGCCTATGACTGGTATCTAAACTGGTCTTTATTTCATCCTCCTTAGCAACTGTGCCACATACAAATACAATATCAACTGTTTTCATCGTCAGCGTTTGGCGATAGTTCGAAAACAGTTGACATTCTGTTTGTTACCGTGTAAATTATTCACAGAATCGTTCCTTGAATCTATTCGTTCACCATTGCGCTTTATTAATCGGAATGATTGCTGGAGTACAGCCAGGTGTGAAGTCAGATACGCAGATGGGCAGATTCAATCACTATTGATTGATCAATGGGAAATGTTTTCCAATAATCGCTTTTTATCACAGTTGATTATCGGAAAACAACTACCATTGGCGCTTCATCAATAGTTTATTGAATTCGACTGTCACAGCTCGAGAATGAAACTTGCCTGGAACCTCTCTGTATCTTGTCAGTGCGCTTTTAGCTTGGATACAGATCAGATCTAACAAAAACCACAGCATAAAAATCTGGAACATGCTTATAATACGTTCACCTGCCTGTCGTGGTTGTACCCAGCATGTATGGCGGAGTATGAAAATCAAGGTCGTCTGTTCGTTTTCTTCTTAGAACGTCGATGTTTGAGTGTCAATATAACCTCGTGTGTTACGAGTATTTTAGGTAAAATCCTTGTACACTGGCGTGTACACTGACCAACTTTTTGGTCGTGTAAGCGAACTTTCTAATCAGGGGATAAGTCAGAACGAAAGATATAATAAACAGACAAACTTCAAAGTAGTTTCTCTAGTTCTCAATAGGTGAGACAGGTAAAAAAGTGTTGAAGAAAATGGTGATATGGATTAAGTATAAATTATTCTCAAAATTGACAATATCAGCGATTTCCCGCTAAACCTAGTGCTTTTTACAAACATTAGACAATAATAAAATTTTGAATTCTGTATTTATTTACTATTGGCGACACTGACTGTTATCTTCGCCATCTATTCGTAGAAGTAATAACTAAAGAGGCCACACTCATATGAACAAATTTTCGATCACTATCGATTAGTAGGGTCAGTTATCTTTAAACGCCAATGTTCCATGCACATTCCAAGTCGTAGAGGTCTCGCCGTTTATTCATATTCTATTGTTTTAAATGTGAAAGATAAATAGAGACCGAGAGAGAGTGTGAATGAAGAAGGAAATAAATATTACAATATGTGATTAGCCTGTACGAGTATTATGATGCATTATCATTGATTATGAAAAGTGCTTTTCTGAATGATATTTGATAAAGATATAGACACTACTAGTTTGTCATTCATGATTGTAAAACAATGCTCGGTCAGCGCGTCTGGCCGCGAAACCAGGTGGCCCGGGTTCGAATTCCGGTCGGGGCAAGTTACCTGGTTGAGGTTTTTTTTCCGGGATTTTCCCTCAACCCAATACGAGCAAATGCTGGGTAACTTTCGGTGCTGGACCCCGGACTCATTTCACCGGCATTATGACCTTCATTTCATTCAGACGCTAAATAACCTAGATGTTGATACACCATCGTAAAATAACCCAATAAAAAAATTAAAAAAAAATGCTGCTTTCCTAATGATATGAGCCGTTCAGTGCAGAAGTGGTGTAAGTCAAAATTGGGTAATGAGGGTTAAAGTAAACATTCTGTAAAATACAGCGCAAGTAGCAATTAATATTCAATTTATTTAAATTATTAATAGTCAGTGGATAGCACGAAGAATATATTAATTGCTACTTTGCTCTGTATTTTACAGAATTTTTACTTTAAACCTTATTATCGAATTTTGACTTACACCACTTCTGCTCTGAACGCCTCGTATAACTTCATGCTTGAAAAGTAGAGCTACTTAAATTCCGAATGGTAGCCTATATAGTAATGCATAACATTTTATCGTCCCTCATAGTCGCAAAACAAAGCTGTTTTCTGAATATATGATGCTTTATTATAATCTGTTATCGTCGTTTATGGCTGCGAAACGAAGCTACTTTCCGAATGGTGTATGATAACTAGATCTGGGATTTTAAGACACTAAAAATGTATGTTTAGACATCTAAAATTAGCGTATGAAACAGGCACTTCAAATGCTATAACAGGCCCTCTAAATGTTATTTATTTCTAAGAAACAAATGTTATGGCATCAAAAAAATTGCGGTACTTTCACTCATCATAATTTCCTCTGCAGTACATACTATGCTCCAAATTGTCCAGGCTCAAGCTGTGTCTTTTGTCAGTCACTATCTTTTATTTTCCTGTATCTTTATAAAACTGAAAGTACATAGCCCAACAAATCCAGTTCTATGTAATGGCAGCTGGGAAGACTGTCGTCTGCTTTCGTTTGCATCGAGAGAGACAGATAGAGTAAGGCAGCATACATTGCCACATTGTACTTTATGCGCGCGCGCAATACAAATACCGTAGGAAATAGTAATATACGTTACAAGAGCGGTATGTTGACGTTTTCATGTTCGAGGAAAAGATTGAAAAAGCGAAACGTAGTTGATCTTTTTTAATTTCCGAGAACATGAAAATAAACATACCGCTCGTGTATCGTACATTATTTTGTGCGAAGATCGTTTATTACATACCTGAAAGACGAATTTCTAATTTGTTGCAATGTAATCTCCATGTTGGTTTCTGTTTAATGACGCCAACTTCCGAACACCAAAATATCTTTCTTCAACATTGTTGCTATAAAATGTTTTCTGTGTTTACTATACTCCAGCAGGCCGTGATATACGTCTGTCTTTTTTTCCCCCCCAGTCTATAAATGCGAACTTAAAACAAACTGTAAGGTTATGTAATGATTTATTTTTCATTTTAATATTTTAACAATATTATTTATATAACATATTGCAGTAATAACATCGGTATCTGGAATCTCGTTGATTTTTTCACGGCTTCCTTAATGTTACTTGTATCAGGAATGCAATAAGTTTCGTGGAGTAGTAGACTTTACTTAATTTTTGCAAATATTTAAAAACAATAATTAACATTGCAATTTAGGTGAAATTGCAGTGGTAAGTTTCCAATTTATAATTATTACTATGTTAAACGTCTCTAAAAATAATATGTTAAAAGCCTAAAGCAGTAAAATGAATGTCGCGCTTAAGCGGTAAGAAGAGGGAAATTGTTATGTGTGTTACGTTGGGAATACTGAATGTGGTATTTCACACTTACCGCGTATTGGTTCTGTGCGGAAAACAAGCAAATACGCACGATCTCGCACAAAAATTTAAATTCTCAAAAGACAATAATGACCTTAGCCGTTGATTACTGTAAGCATGACAACAAACAAAACCTATTTCCTTCACTAAATATTCTTTGCACGGTTTACAAACCACATCACATGCTTCTGCAGTCGCTTGTTGTGCATTGGCAACGTTGCAACCAGCACCGGTAGATACATTAATTTAATTAACATGGTTATTTAACGACGCTGTATCAACTACTAGGTTATTTAGCGTCGATAGAATTGATGATAGCGAGATGATATTTGGCGAAATGAAGCCGAGGATTCGCTATAGATTACCTCACATTCGCCTTACGGTTGAGGAAAACCTAGGAAAAAACCCAACAATGTAATCAGCCGAAGCGAGGATCGAACTCTCGCCCGAACGCAACTCCGGATCGGTAGGCTAGCGCCTTAACCTACTGAACTACGCCGGTGACTCCGGTAGATGTCATAGATTAATATGAAGTAATTAACGAGAATTCTTCTGTTTGTTAAATTTAAATGCGGTGAATGTAAAGACGGAAATGAAAAGAAATACCAGAAATGTATTAAAATCTCAAACATTCTTACATTCCCAACAATGCTCACAATAACAATCGGTAAAAAAAAAAAAACATAAACGTTTCACGCGATTATAGGAATTCGAATTTCATATCGCCTTTTTTCTTTGGGTTGGTACCCTACCGAAGAATTGTACATTGAATCTATCTTCCGTTATTCTTGAGATATTATGTTGTATCCAATTTTGTTTTGCATTTTTCATTTTTTTCTAGAATTTGAGTAATCTCTATTACTACTGTAATGTGTTTTCTTTGTTGTCGATTACATCATTTCTGATCTACCGCGTGTTCAGTTCAAAGTGTGTCATGGCTTGCTGTATGCCGTCTTGTGGTTAGTCGTTGAGCCTAGAGAATTCAATCTTCCTACACTTCCGCAGAGGCGTATTACCTATGTGCCAGAGAAGTTGCCTAGCAAGTACGGCGTTCATTCTGAAGAGTACTTACCGATACGTACGGTAACACCTGGAGTGGCAGTAATGTGAACTGTTTGGAAACACGTACTGAGATGAGTTTTTCTTACTGTCGGGATATGGGGAGAGGGTTAAGACGATTACTTACGTATTTGTTGACATTAACTTGGACGGTCAACATGGACACGGAGCATTTGATTTGTATTGTGGAATGTTGCCGTACGCAACCGATGATAACAAATACCCTGCGTACGACTTGCCCGCGTAAAACACAGTTCGAAAGAGGTTATGCTTGCACACAGACCGTACAGAGCGCCATCTGTTGCTACGACGTTCAAGTTATACCGTACATGTTCTCAAGTTCAGATTGAACGCCTTGATTAATAGGCAACTTCTCTGACATAAAAGCTGAAACTCGCTTCAAATCGCTGACTCACAACAGTGACGTCATGACACACTTTGAAATGAACACCCAGTATTTGTGCTGCTTCCGAATGTTTCAATATAAATGATAGATCAAGAAAATAGTCTACCAAAAGAAATGTCATTGATAACAAGACAAAGAACTGAATTTTTGCTAAAAGTATAAAACATGTACTACGAAAATATCATTTTAATTACACTGATTATTTTATTTCATATTTTAGTCCAGAGGGTAGGGTAAGACTATTTCCTTTTGCGTTGTCCAAACTCAGATACTCTCTCTCTCTCTCTCTCTCTCTCTCTCTCTCTCTCTCTCTCTCTCTCTCTCTCTCGCTATCCTTTGGACCGTTGACAGCTTATTCCAACCACATGCATGTGGATCCTATTGAAGTGAGTTTTATTAAGGGAACGAACAAGTGAAAAATGTGGAAAAATGGAAAAAAATACAAATTTTTGTTTTTATGTTCATAATTTTATTTAAACCTTCTACTTTCATAATATGGCCTCATTTTTTATTTGGGAGCCCTTTAAACCGTGTCACATGACGTTTAAATGTCTGCTTGCACGTGCTTCGTTGCCCTTTAAACGAGCTGTCAGCTCTAAAGTTTATGTTGAGCTTTGTAATTTGAATAAAGCGGGCTAGTTTTTTTTTCTGGTGTGTATCTAGTGAAATTAAGTTTGTTGTCACTCCTGAATATACTATCAGCTTGCCTGTCAGCCCTGCAAATACTTCGTTTTGAAACTGAACGGCAAAATATTGTTTGTGGACCGTTTCTTCTCGAGTTTGTGCGTTTGTACGTGAATATTCATACTTGTTTTGCTGATTTCGTGTTATTTAGGATGTTATTAAAGTTTTACACTAATTTTGTATTCAATTAGTTGTATATATTAGTGTGAATAAGTTAGTATAAGTGCATTAGGTTAGGAATCGTCACAATAACATTCAAGACCACGTGTATAACTCAACATTTAGCATTTTAGGCATAGTTTTAGTTTTCTAAACATGAATAGACTAAGTGACATTCATAATAAGGGCAAGAAACGATCAAAATATGCTAATAGGGCTAAAAATTTAGCAAATATAAGGTGGAAGAATGCCAAAACTATTGTGGAATGTGTGCAACAAGAAAATGTGTTAGGCCTAGTTGGTGATAATGAAGATCAAGTGTCAAAAGAAACAAATAATAAACAAAGTGCTAGTGAGATAAAGTTGATAAAATATGGCAACTTGCAGGAGAATTCAAATATAAGTGCCCCCCAGTGTAGTGAAGACTACACATTAGTGCATGTACGTTTGTGGAGTGAACTGTATAAAGGAGTAAAATGTGGTGAATGTGGAATGGATAGTGCAAAAGCTGAGCTTACTGAACCATCAGGCTTTGCATTTAAAGTGATAGTGAAGTGTTATAATTGCAACACAGTGTTGAATGAAATGTATACAAGCCCTAAGGTAGGTAACACTGAGTCAACTCGACCTCCCTTCGATGTAAATAGGAGAATGGTCAACGCCTTTGTTACCATGGGAAAAGGACACTCTGCTATGGAACAACATTGTATGGCTATGGGTATGGCAGGTTTGAGCTCACCATCCTTCAACTCTCACCTGATAAAACAGACGGAAGAAAACAAACTTGTTAGACAACATGTGTTGAGAAATGCTCACTCTGCAGTTAGACGAGCTCACATGGAAGTGGACAGTTCTATTAGTGATAGTGATGTTATAAATATTGGTGTGTCATACGATGGCACATGGATGAAG
Source organism: Periplaneta americana (assembly GCF_040183065.1). Classification (NCBI taxonomy): domain Eukaryota; kingdom Metazoa; phylum Arthropoda; class Insecta; order Blattodea; family Blattidae; genus Periplaneta; species Periplaneta americana. The sequence continues at coordinate 48,016,192 of NC_091120.1, forward strand.
CGTGGACATACATCAAAGTATGGTTTAGGTTTAGTCATAGATATTTTAACAGGGCTAGTGTTAGATTTTGAAATAATGTCAAAATATTGCAGTACTTGTGAAAAGACAAAAAAAAATGGATGTTGCAAGTGACGAATATAAACAGTGGTATCAAAGTCACAAAGATGCTGGTGTTTGTGAGAAAAATTTTGATGGATCTTCAAATGCCATGGAGATGAAAGCTGCAGAAATTCTCTGGACCCGGTCCATTAGGTTGTGTAATATGAGGTACACAACCTTATTGTCTGACGGGGATGCAAAAACACACCATCACCTTCAGCAGCTTCAAGTTTATGGTGAAGGCATTGACATTAGAAAAGAAGAATGTGTGAACCACGTTGCTAAGAGAGTAGGTAAAGGTCTACAGAATATTGTTAGGGAATGGAGAGGGACAGATTCCTCAATCGGAGGCAAAAAAAAGGGAAGTCTGACTGCAGAAATGATACCTCGACTGCAAAATTACTACAGAAAGGCCATTATTGATAATATCCCCGATGTAAACAAGATGAAGAAAGCCATCTATGCAACACTTGACCATGCAATGTCCACGGATGACAAGCCCCTGCATTCAAGATGCCCTAGTGGTGAAAAGTCATGGTGCTTCTTCAACCGGGCCATTGCGAAGCAAGAAGCTGTTCCGAAGCATGACTTGAAAACCATGAAGACAGTGTTGCGACCTGATGTTGTGGCTAAAATCATGCCAGTGTACTGTAGACTAGCTAGTGATGAACTTCTTAGCAAGTGCACTGCAGGAAAAACTCAAAATGTGAATGAAAGTGTTCATAGTGTGATATGGCGGAAGTGCCCAAAAGAAATTTTTGTATAAAAAAAAAAACTTGAAGTGGCTGTTACTTCTGCTGTGACTGAATTTAACATGGGTTGTACAGCAAACATTTCCATGCGAGATTTAGTGTCAACAGTGAAATTATCTCCTGCAGCATACAAAATTGGCAATAGGAGAGACAAGCGTCGACTGCAGCAAGCGGCTACTTCAACCAGTGAGAACTTCAAAACAAGCAGGAAGAAGCTACGTTTGTCAAAAAGTGTCACTGAAAGTAGGAAAAAGCAGCAGGAGGGGTCAACATATCAGGCAGGAGGGTTTTAAGCAATTTCCATAACGTGTAAGTACTCAAACATAGTGTTGTACTTTAAAACTTGATTTTCTCCCTTTTAAATTTTATTACATTTTAACATGTTCAAATTGCTCCATATGATGCATTTCTTAACCAATAGTGATGAAATTTTTACCACAAGCCCACATTACCTAAAGGAAAAAGACTGTCACATGGATTTTTAAAATATTTATTATTTGCCAAGATATAAATTGATTAAGATGCATGAAATTAATTTTTTTATTTAAATTGGCACTCACCCAGTTTTGAATTTTTTTCTCAGTAACTAAGAAGTGCTAACTAAAAATCATGTGATAGATGTTTTATTATTGTTAGAGGAACTGTTCTATATTTTTTTTAAATTCATAATGTTAAGCGTTCATCATGCAGCATTTTTTAAATATTAATTAGTATTAATTGGTAAATAATTAATTTCTTCAAAACTAATTAAGATACATTGATGAAATTTATAGGGATGTTTTAAATACATATCAGCACTCTGTGGTAAAAATTTCAGTCCATTAGCATCACAAATGCATAATTTGAATATTTCACTTGTTCATTCCCTTAAATGCGAAAGACTCTATAATTCTGTCAAGCTTTCGTTAAGCTGCTTTGACTGAAGAAGTTGAAAATACATTAAATATATCTTTAGCTTTGGAAATAGGAACGTCCTTCTCAGTAGTGTCTCTTTTAAGAATGGAGAGATTATGTGTTTGAACATGAGGTTGTACGATATTACATTCATATCAACAAAAAAGTTTTCATATTAACGTACAACAAGTTGGGGAAGCAGCGGACGACGCCGGCGGAAGTGGAAGGCAAGGGGTGGCTGTTCTCAACCCCCGTACTTAAAACACTTCCGACGTCTGTTGTGGAAGTTGTCGGGCAGTACAAATCAGGCGACTGCCATTTAATTGCCGCACGACGATTCCAGAAAGACCTCCAGTTAAGCTCACTATCTCACACGACCAAGGAAACCTCTTTTATCAAGAGAATGAACGTTCCTGATTGCTGCCCAATGCCTTCCCGCTTATCAGTTGTCGCTGAGAGAGGACGCGAGGGTAGATAAAGGTGGTGCCCACGCACATTTCCTTTCAGTATTATTATTATTATTATTATTATTATTATTATTATTATTATTATTATTATTATTATTATTATTATTATTGCAGCCTATATATAATGAATTGTACATAAAATAATATAAAAATACATAATACCTTCGGAAGATTGCTCTGTGATTTGGTGGTCAGTATGCAGGCTTCCAGACTTCCAGATTTGGAGATCCTGGGTTCGATTGCCGGGCTCTGCTCTTGCGGAATTTTCCTTGAAGTAGAAACGTATCCTGAGTGCCTAAATTATGAAAATTTATATGATTGCGAGTGTGATTTTTATTATGTCGGGTTATTAATTTAACAAATCTTAAAATAGAGTCCGGAAATTTGTATGAATGTGAGTGTGATTTTTAGTGTGTCGAGTTATTAATTTAACAAATCTAAAAATACAGTCCGGAAATTTGTGTGAATGTGTGTGCGTTTTTTAGTGTGCCGGATTATTAATTTAACAAATATTGAAATAGAGTCCAGAAATTTGTATGAATGTGAGTGTGATTTTTAGTGTGCCGGGTTATTAATTTAACAAATATTGAAATAGAGTCCAGAAATTTGTATGAATGTGAGTGTGATTTTTAGTGTGCCGGATTATTAATTTAACAAATATTGAAATAGAGTCCAGAAATTTGTATGAATGTGAGTGTGATTTTTAGTGTGCCGGATTATTAATTTAACAAATATTGAAATAGAGTCCAGAAATTTGTATGAATGTGAGTGTGATTTTTAGTGTGCCGGGTTATTAATTTAACAAATATTGAAATAGAGTCCAGAAATTTGTATGAATGTGAGTGTGATTTTTAGTGTGCCGGATTATTAATTTAACAAATATTGAAATAGAGTCCAGAAATTTGTATGAATGTGAGTGTGATTTTTAGTGTGCCGGATTATTAATTTAACAAATATTGAAATAGAGTCCAGAAATTTGTATGAATGTGAGTGTGATTTTTAGTGTGCCGGATTATTAATTTAACAAATATTGAAATAGAGTCCAGAAATTTGTATGAATGTGAGTGTGATTTTTAGTGTGCCGGGTTATTAATTTAACAAATATTGAAATAGAGTCCAGAAATTTGTATGAATGTGAGTGTGATTTTTAGTGTGCCGGATTATTAATTTAACAAATATTGAAATAGAGTCCAGAAATTTGTATGAATGTGAGTGTGATTTTTAGTGTGCCGGGTTATTAATTTAACAAATATTGAAATAGAGTCCAGAAATTTGTATGAATGTGAGTGTGATTTTTAGTGTGCCGGATTATTAATTTAACAAATATTGAAATAGAGTCCAGAAATTTGTATGAATGTGAGTGTGATTTTTAGTGTGCCGGATTATTAATTTAACAAATATTGAAATAGAGTCCAGAAATTTGTATGAATGTGAGTGTGATTTTTAGTGTGCCGGGTTATTAATTTAACAAATATTGAAATAGAGTCCAGAAATTTGTATGAATGTGAGTGTGATTTTTAGTGTGCCGGATTATTAATTTAACAAATATTGAAATAGAGTCCAGAAATTTGTATGAATGTGAGTGTGATTTTTAGTGTGCCGGGTTATTAATTTAACAAATATTGAAATAGAGTCCAGAAATTTGTATGAATGTGAGTGTGATTTTTAGTGTGCCGGATTATTAATTTAACAAATATTGAAATAGAGTCCAGAAATTTGTATGAATGTGAGTGTGATTTTTAGTGTGCCGGGTTATTAATTTAACAAATATTAAAATAAAGTCCAGAAATTTTTATGAATATGAGTGTTGTCTCGAGGAGAACCCTTTAACATTGAACTGTGCTGAAAGCATTACCCTTATAATAATAAAATTGTCATAATTTACTCCGTTTCTTTCTTCTTCGTCTTCTTTCTCTTCTCTTTAACAAATTTCTTTTCTCTTCGTCTTCTTAATGAGAATTTAAAAGACTTACAGCGCTACGTAACTTGTTATAAATTAATACAGTATAAATTCAGTCGTTTAGAAAGTGATGCAAGAAGATATATTACATTAGTAACCTGGCGTATAGCGCTTGAAATACGGGTCTGAAATGGTTCCCTCGTACCAATTCCGCCGCTCGGAGCGCTGTTCTATACTAAATATTCATAGCAGAACACTTAAATGACATTGACATTTGGGACATTTGAAGGACTCACCATTGCTTATTAAATGCTTCGTACAATATTTTATGGACAATAGACGTAATTCCAAACTTCTACGTCTCAAATTATATTACAATAAAAGGCTGTCATTCTTAATATTAAAAGATATTAGGCTACATATTATAAACTAAGGTACTACCTTTCTGTTGTCCAATTCATACACCGTACCTTTTCGGAAATAATGAAAGAAACTTAATATATTTTACATGAACACTGTAGTCTACCCTTTTCACGTATTCATTTATTATTATTATTATTATTATTATTATTATTATTATTATTATTATTATTCCAATGAATTAAGGTAGTATATTATCTTCCATTTCCCTGACTTCATAATTTAATCATTTGTAAGTAGGCCTAACTTATCCCTTTCTTTTTTAAAAATGTATTGACGTTGAAGTGTTACGATTTTTACTAATGCAAACAGCAGTCACAATACATGATTAGTACAAATGTACGATTTTTCTTGCACAACTTGCAGCGGTGAAATAAATATCTAATAGGCCTGCTGATTAACCTGTTACTTACAAATGGCTTTTAAGGAACCCGCAGGTTCATTGCCGCCCTCACATAAGCCCGCCACCATCGGTCCCTATCCTGTGCAAGATTAATCCAGTAGTGGGTAGTAATAGCAAATGCTATGATATTTTAGTGTGTGTAAACAGTTTTTAAATTAGAAGTTAGAATTAAATTAATTAGGAAGTTAGACTGCAATATATGTGATTAGAAATGGTTTTCGAATTTGACCATTTCCCAAAACATAAACAAATATCTCAGGAATCTCAGGGACAATATTTTTTAGAATTTGCCGATCATAGGCACAAGGGCATCTGCTCTCCCCAATCCCCATTTCATTTTTAGTAATGTCTGAATCTCGCTCCCCGAGCTGTTTTCTGTCGTCACTCATGACATGTCAATTTAATGAAAACATAAAGTAAAATTTTCGGTACACCATGCAGTGATAATTGTACTTTATCATAACGAATAATTGTAGTAATTATTATTTATTTATTTATTTATTTATTTATTTATTTATTTATTTATTTATTTATTTATTTATTACTCGTAATGTCGTGACAATATCTGATTTGGCTTGGAGGATGAGGGGAGTACGTTACACTAAACTCGGCATGCTCAACATTAAAATCGCATTGCTGCGTATGTTGTATCCTAAATAATGCAAATCGTATATGTGTCAATATTCAGCAGTAACAATTAACCATTGTCGTGGAATATTTCGCCACTATAAATTATGATGGTAAATCATACTCTTTTCCTCGAATAACGCTACTGATTGCCTTAAGGCAAGACAAGCTAAGAACTACATTAATTTGATTTTGATGATGATGATGATGATAATAATGATAATAATAATAATAATAATAATAATAATAATAATAATAATAATAATAGTGTCTGAAAGTAGCAGAAACCGGTAGTTCACTTTCAGCAATTATAACAAATTAGAGGGAACGAAATCTGAAGGAAAAACACGGAACTGAAAACAATCAACTTGCCAAAGTAAATGAACCATATGAACAATGTAGTTTGGAAACAAAATTTTAATTCAACAAATTCAGACTTTCGGGAAACAAAATAATTGTAAATTCCATTAAATGACGCTGAAAATCTGCATACTGATATTTAACAAGTCATCAATAAATCTCAAATAAGACTGTAATATGCTTGGCATATTTATAATTTTCGTACCCGATCAATAATTCACAATTAATCAAACTATTTTCACGATACACACTGCTTAGTAATGGAACTATTCATCATTTCTTAGCACAGCGAGGCGAACCTAGCGGCAGAAATTGTCATGACTCTCAGAGACCTACTTTCGATCGTGCTATGCGCCAGCTTGTATAATCTCGTAAGCAACGTTAGTAACGCAGATTTATTTCGATCAACTTGCATACAGCAAGTGCTTTATTAACAGCTAACAACTACAGTGTAGAGACGTCATTAAGTGTCAAAACTCACAATAATAAAGCCGCCTGTTTCATTCCATTGCGTTTCGTGATTTCATGATTAGCGCGCTTGTTTTATCTAGAGACTATTAATAAATAACCTTAATTCCTGAATATTAATAAAAATAATTTGTATATGTAAATTTCGTGATTATCGCGATCTCCATGAATACCCGTCTCTGGTAATGTTGTAATAACTAACCCGTGAACGTTTTCTGCCTCTTGTAAATAATATTGTAAAGTAAACAATTTTCTTTCTCGCTAAATTACAATCACTCTGACCTCAGAGATTAATGAAATGCTGAACAAGTGAAGATAGATACGATCAAGTCTCAAATCCTCACTTATTGAACGAGGCAAGGATTGTACTTTACAATGAGAAGTTTAGATTCTGCGGGTCACAGTGTATTAGCAACGCTGTTGAATCCATTAGCGATCCCTTTCAGTTCCAATTACCAGCAGTGAATTCTGGTCTCAATTCAATAGGATGGAGGAATATTGTAGGAATGAGGCCTCTCTTCAACCTTTAGCTCTAGAAAATAATTTGCAAATTAAACGAAAAACGCTACTCTAATTCAAAGCCCCTGCAGCATGATAGGAAGGCAGTGGAATCAAAACGCAGCAACGCACACAGTGTAAACTCTGCTTTCGTCACTCTTCCTCCATCGAACATTCTTTTGCCGGGAGGCTGGAGGATGGACGAAGATTTTATTCTTTAGAAAAATCTTTCTCGAATTAAAAGTTTATAAAATATATACGTTCATAGAAACTCTCATGACGATGCTTGGGGCTAAGAGATAATCGACCGGGAATGCGAAGATTATGAATGCCTTTCACTGTAACCTAAAACCCAACAAAGATTCCTGCCTCTGGAATCCAAACCACGCGATTTCTGAAGAAAAGTTGCAGGCCTTCCATATCAAATTTATTTCGAGACACAAAAATTCTCTGTTGCTTTATGAAGAAGTTATTCTAAGATATTTTGTTTCATATATTAGAAAGTCGAAGGTCCATGAAACATAATGTGTAACTATCAATTCCCTCTTTACTTTCTCTTCATAAAAGGTATAGAGAAAGTATTATGATGCTGTTAAAATGAGATAGTAAGATTTTGAGTGATTACAATCACTTTGACCGCATGTCTGTCCGTCTGTACGGATGTACATACGAATTTTTCTTCTGACTATTGCACAGAATGTTTACATATTAGATCAAAATTTATGTTAAAAGTATGAACGTTGAAACCTGTTTTGAATTAAAATGAATGTACACTATAAGACATTGATTAAAGAAGGCTTAATAATGATAACGAAGATATATACACAGTGGGCCAAAAAAGGCACAAAATTTAAATGATTATTCCAGTAGCTAATGATTTCACTTGAAAGTTTATTTCACAGGCAAATTTCACAGTCCTTGTAGACCGGGAAAGTACTGTAATATTTAATTTTTTACCATTTACTATAGTAATATACGTTACAAGAGCGGTGTGTTGACGTTTTCATGGTCGAGGAAAAGATTGAAAAAGCGAAACGTAGTTGAGGTTTTTTAATTTCCGAGAACATGAAAACAAACATACCGCTCGTGTATCGTACATTATTTTGTGCGAAGATCGTTTATTACATACCTGAAAGACGAATTTCTAATTAGTTGCAATGAAATCTCCATGTTGGTTTCTGTTTAATGACGGCAACTTCGGAAAACTTAATATCTTTCTTCAACATTGTTGCTATAAAATGTTTTCTGTGTTTACTATACTCCAGCAGGCCGTGATATACGTCTGTCTTTTTTTCCCCCCAGTCTATAAATGCGAACTTAAAACAAACGGTAAGGTTATGTAATGATTTATTTTTCATTTTAATATTTTAACAATATTATTTATATAACATATTGCAGTAATAACATCCGCATCTGGAATCTTGTTGATTTTTTCACGGCTTCCTTAATGTTACTTGTATCAGGAATGCAATAAATTTCGTGGAGTAGTAGACTTTATTTATTTTTTGCAAATATTTAAAAACAAAAATTAACATTGCAATTTAGGTGAAATTTCAGTGGTAAGTTTCCAATTTATAATTATTACTATGTTAAACGTCTCTAAAAATAATATGTTAAAAGCCTAAAGCAATAAAATGAATGTCGCGCTTAAGCGGTAAGAAGAGGGAAATTGTTATGTGTGTTACGTTGGGAATACTGAATGTGGTATTTCACACTTACCGTGTATTGGTTCTGTGCGGAAAACAAGCAAATACGCACGATCTCGCACGAACGTTATTTTTTACTTTTTGTAAGGCGGTGCTGAATCGATCGTTTATGCCGAACTAAGCTTTATGGTCTTACGAGTTCACCAGACCAAGCCGTCTGTTATGCTATCATCATTTGTTTTCTTCCGTTTTGAATTCTCATTTTGTGAATAAGGGGTCGCTTAACGAACGAAGACAAGATTTTCTTTAAACATATGCACCAATATGATAATTTATCTGCCAATGAAATTGTAAGTGAGAATGGTCTGTTTCAAGTGTACAACGATTGATTAGCAAGATACGGACATGTTATCTTTCCTGAGAGATTATTGCGTGAAAGATCGCATTTCTCATATTCTCTGATGGTTTCCCCTGGAGTTTCAAATGAGATCTTAATCCTATGGACTATTTTGTATGGAGTCAACTGCAAAAGCAGTTTACTACAAAACAAGAATTCGTAATATTGAACATTTAAGACAACGCCTTCTTGAATGTTGGGACCGGTTTCATCAAAAACAAATACCCAGTGCTATTGGACAATGGAGAAGACGCCTACAAATGGTTGTGCGGGCAAATGGCGGTCACATAGAGCATCATTTTTAATTTTGATTATTTGAAAGATCATTAATTATTATTAATTCTACCAACATTTAGTTTCTCCATTTTGAAATAATAAATTGTCTTCAAAAACCATATTTTTCACATCATTGTGTATTGAGCTCCATAAAATTTTAATTGAGCCTCAAAAAACATAATAAGAAGTTCGGCTTATCTTTAAAGTCTACTTTTTCCAACAGTATATTCATTATAAATTAATTTTATATATTTCCGAAAATAGAGTAGGCCTATTTCTAATTTTGTGCCTTTTTTTGGCCACTTTGTGTGTGTATATGTGTGTATATATATATTAGTCGGTTATTTCACGACGCTTTGTCAGCTGCTATATCTATCCCAAATAAAAAGCGCCCTCGTAAACTCACCGTACTCAGAGTGGAAGAAAGCAAACGTTCTTACTGTTCATCCTCGTATTTTGTTGTGAATACCAATTTCATTATTTCACATTTATTTATAAGTCGCAGAGATACGATGTACCGTTGTTTTTCCTTAAAATAATTCGCAGAGCTTCATATAATGTGAAAATTTCCACGAAAGTGATTTGTATTATTGATAAACGAAAGTTCATTATGGCAACGCATAGCAAAGATGGTGGCGAATAATATAGTGTTCGTCGAATAATTGGCAATTGAAGCGGCTATTCAAAAGGTCACAAATAGTATTAAAAACACTTTTTTTCATTTTAATGCAACGTACCTATTTCTTTAGAAGACGCATGTGGTTAGAACAAAGAAGATCTAAGTCATAATTTTAATTCCAGCAGAAAACACGTAATGAATATCTGGGTTAATAAAAGAAGGGCCCAATTATTGTTTTTGAGACCTTATTGGAACACCGTAGAAGAATGGCCCAGTCATTTACAGTTAGAGCCTTCTTCTCCCAGCTTCTATTCCTGAGACAGTTATTTCATACATAGGGTATATTTGTAGTTTGGCATTCCAGTTTTCTTACTAGACTTATGTTGTTTCAACTGTTCGAATTTTATTAATCTAATAGCTTAGAATTTGATTTGTGTTGAGATTATATTAATAATAAGGATTTAAGAGGAATTTTATTTCTAAAATAGTAGTAGTATTATAGAAGAAAGGCCCAATTCTGTTATTTTCAAATTGTAATTAAGCCCTTTTCAAGGACTCACAGAAATAATAAAATCTTATCATATATTCTTGGAAGTGCTTTAAATATATGATGATAAAGAATTGATTTTGTGTCGGTATTTTATACTGAGATATTCAGCTTTTTGTTTCTCCTGTAAAATTGTAAAGTGACTAGTTGTGCCCTTCTTTGAATAACCGCTTAAATTATAGGCTAAAAATGTATAAATACTTTAGATAATTTGCTTAATACAATGTCGGCAATGTTTTATTTGGATGTAGTATTCCATGTGTTAATAGAGGCGTACACATGCGAAAAATACATTTGAAATCAATAGACGTTAGCTGCAATATTAGCTACAACAAATTGAAGGAGGGTCAGTCGAACATGTGCAGAATAATATTTATGTTACGGGCGGGGCTTAGGCATGCGTTGGATGCACTATAGATAGCTCATTTATCGTCGATGGAATCACTGATAGTAAAATGTTATTTTGCGAGATGAGATCGAGAATTCGCCATGCGATTGTCTGACATCCGCCTTCCAATTGGAGAAAACCTGAGAAAAAATTTAACCAGTAATCACACCAAGCCGGAATCGAACCCACGCCTTAGCCCAGTTTCGGATCAGTGGACAATTGCGATACTTACTGTCTGAAATACGCATTATTATTATTATTATTATTATTATTATTATTATTATTATTATTATTGTTAGACAGTGGATGGGGGATGACTTAAGGAAAAGTGAAGCTGTTTCGTATCAGATTATATGGCACGTGCCGCGCCGTCCGTCTTTTGTTTACCTGGCGAGTACAGCAGCGTACAAAACGAAGGAACCCCGGTCCGTTCATAGAACATTGCAACGCAATGTGTGCAGTTGTGTTATCCTGCTCAAGTATTTAGTACGCGTTGAATATGTTGTGCTGATCCATTCATAATGGCAAAACGTTAAATTCGCTCAGAGATAAGAAATGCAATTAAGAAGTATGAGAGTGACATTTTATGTATTAACGAAGACAATATCGTGTGTAATGTATGTAAAATTCAAATAAAAACCAGAATAACTCAGGCTATAGAGAAACATTGCAACAGTACATCGCACAGGAAATGCGTTGAAATGAAGTCTGAGGAACCATCTACATCATATCATCATCATCATCATCATCATTTAGTTGTGCAGGTCTAACGACACGTGCAACATGATGCTCAGTACAAATATTCTCTAAAGAAATTGAGTGATCCCCATTTTAGAGGTTTTCTTCAGAAATTTTCTCGATACAAAAACTGTTTAAGCGATAGGCGAAGACGATTCAGCTTCGACAACTTACGAGAATATATCGTCGTTTACTGCAATGCTGGTAATTGCATCAATGATGACGAGGACTGAACCTTGAAAGGTATGTACTACAGTACGTTATTTTTCTTTTCCTTCTGGCTGTACGGAGATGCAGTAGCATGTTGACGTCGTCTGTTTACGTTTAAAACCTGTTCAGCCAATGGTCTGAATGAAAAAAAATGTAACATATAGTAAATGTGCACCTACATTCAACGATAAGTCATCCCGCATCCACTGTCTAATTATTATTATTATTATTATTATTATTATTATTATTATTATTATTATTATTATTATTATTATAATCGGGTTGTGCTATAGGCCTGCGTTATCCTCCATGATGTAGTCGAAAGATAATTATTATTATTTAGACCTATAATATGGATTTTCCCAATAACTGTTTCTAGTTTTGAGCTGTAGTAGAGGACATGTAATTAATAATATTCTTTTTCATAATTAAGTATTGTCCGTAAATGTTTTCGTATCGACGTATTATGGTAAAAGTGAAAACTCTTCATTGAAATTATTATTGTCCACGTTTGTCTTTAATAATAGTTTTTAAAATATTCCTGTTACCATGGAAACTATTGAAATTGATTTGTTTGTGTTGTATATCACAAAATAACTTCCGTCAGATCTGTTTACCAATTTCCAAAATTGAAAATGCATTGGTTTACAAAAATGTTGAATTAGCAGACATGCATATGACATATGGAACAGTTCAGGGCAATGCTAATGAGGCGCGGAGAATTTATGCGTAGCAACATCCTCAGCGCCGTATTCTCTGCCATACAACATTTTCAAGGGTACATCAACGTCTTCGAGATATTGGCCAATTGCTATTCACGTTGAGATTCTTTGGAATCCTCATTTTTATTCATATCGTTAGATCTTGATACGGAACCATTTTTTAACACTACTTTATTACGAAAAGAAAGTTAATTTACGTGTAATCTACCAGATCTGAAAATTAGGAATATTCTGAAACATCCTGTATAATGATAGCATACTATGCTTAATTAATAGAATATAATTAAATTTTTGCTCTACCATACTATAATACTCTCATTATATGTGACGTAACTGTACCTTAATGGCATACATTAAAGTATTGCTATTCATTATGTTATTCCAACTATCGATTTCCAGCTAAACACATGCGATATTGATTAATATCGTACGGGCAACAATCCTCAAGCCTTGAAAGGAGTAATCCAAAATGGCAGGCACAAACTGCACAATCAACAAAATGTATTTAAAATAAAATATTTTTTTTTTTACTAAAGATTACTTTTTTGGTCCTATTAATTGTTAAAATAAATTCTGTTCATGTTAATTTTAATATCATAATAAACTGGGTTTATTTCTGTGTTTTAATGTGCGTTGCTTTGAAGTTAAAATCGTCGAATCAAACCGTTCAAAAAATCAATAAATAGGGTGTACATGCAAAAGTGCTCCGTGCCTACCATCTGTTGTATTACTCGGGAACACGCTGAAAAGACACTCAGATAAGATATTTGTAAAATCTCAAAACTTAGACTATTTAATTATTTTCGAACAGAGGTCTGCATCGGACGTTTTCGCTCGAGCGCCAAGTAGTTCATAGCATAATCCGATAGGTAGCGCACATGCATGATGGATAAAATTGTCACGAGCGATAAATCCTCGAACGATGAAAGCCGAGCGTTAGATATTCGTTTTTGTTACAGTGATGAACTGTGTAGTAACATCATAGATGTTTATCATTTCAAAACTTTGCAGTGTTTAACTAGCCTCTTCAGAGTACAACTACAAAACTTGCTTTAAAATATAATATAAATGTTGTAGTTAAATGATTTTTTTTTCTCCCACACAGGAGTAATTTTGTTTTTGCCACATTTGATAGATGTTATTGGATGTATGTGTAATTATTATAAACGGAGAACGCAATCACGATAATGCAAGAACTGTATCAAGTTTTCTAATAATAATAATAACAATAATAATAATAGTAATAATAATAATAATAATAATAATCTCTAATAACTAGTGTATCAATCTTTGCGTCTATAACAGTTGTGCAGCATGATTATTCGTTTTATTATATTTCCTGTGACGTTATCTCTGTACTAATATTGTTATTAATCTACTGCTATATCAATATTTTGTAGAACGTTTCTACATTGTCGCAGTATATAGGCGGAACACTATGTATGGACCTATCATATTATATATGTGGTAAATCAAATATTGAATAATTATTAATTAGCAATTATAACTGTATATCGAAGTTTTTCATACTATTTTATTTATAACTTCATGTTCCTGTTTGGTACGTTCCATTGACTGTTCCATTAAACGTTTGTCATAAACTCAGAAAATAAAGCCTTATTTTTACCGTGTGAGCAAAACATATGTGTATCTTACCTGTCGCCTTCCATACAAGATAAGACATGTCGGTGTGATGACCTTGTACTGTGCTTCTATTTATTACGATCGTATCACGACCGATCGTATCTCACTCGAGGGTGCGACACTCGACAGAGTTCAAGCGAGCGATTTAACTCCAATGCAGCAGTCTGTTGTCGAACAAAAACAGTCGTATGCATCTTACTTATAATGGTAATTGAGACGCTCGTATGAAAATTATGAAACTAGCTTACGGTCGTTCCGTTATAGGCTCGTTGCATAACATACTGTTATTAATTTGGTTCTATTTTCATTCTCCTAAATTGCATTTTATTTAACTTAGCCCTTGCTATTTTCTAGTAAAAGGTTAAACGATAATAAATTTTCTCTCTTTTTCAGGCAGAGAGAATTTTTAACTTAATATTTACACGTACAAAAAAACTTTAAAATGTATTTCAATGAGCACTAAATTGTCAACAAAGATCCCTTGTAGAATAGGGAAATGTAAACACGGTTGTTTTCATATGCTTCTTTTAGCACGTTTGTATGTTCAATCCCACGTGGTTAAATAAAACTTAGTGAATGAATGATGCAAGATGTCATTTACATTCACCTTCAATTGGTACATCGCTACTCATTTGTTTGCGTACATTACACCTCTTGATGTAGAAGCTTTACCACGAGAAATAATTTAGTTGTAATTACTTAATCACGTATCCAATTAATTGTTGCGGTTTAGTCATCAATGGAGATTGTCTATATATCCAAAGCTTGTCTGTCGGCCATGTTGACTTTTTCTATCTCCTCCTCCTCCTCTTTAAAGTATGTGCCGGTGTGGCCAAAATACCGACTAGGTGCCAAAAGCCCAGTCTGTTGGCACGTCTCCACCCTGCATTCTGTATAAGTTCTTGCCATAGACGCATTCTAGTTACGACAGAAGAAGGCAACATTAAAATATCTGTTAGAGCAGGATTAGGAATATTGAAATATTAAAATGCCTTTGTGAACTCAGAAACGATCGATAGCTACACAGCTGGCATTATCAAACTGACGTATCTATCTTCCTTAGCAAGATAATTCGCGTTATAGAAACGTACTTAAGACAGTGCAAGACATTAATGAATAATTTATACTTTGATATTTCAGTGTCTTTTAAACACTGAGGATAATTTTATAAAATAAACCTTTTTTTAAAAGGAGTGGTTAGTGACAAAACTCTTTCAGTCAAGACACTTAACTTATCAGAAAATCGATCAAGTAAAGAAACTTAATTCATTTCAGTTTTTTCATTAGAGATGTGGTATTGCAGTTGTTCATGTAGACTTCTAATTGTACTGAAGTCTTCATTTAAAAACTAAATCAGTGTTTTACTAATGTCGTCAGTAAAATTCTCTGGATAATTTATTTTAATACAATAAGCTTTTATAACCTCTTCCTGTTTGTTTCCCAGTAAGGAAAAAATTAACAGCTGAAAGTCTACTGGACGTTGATTATAGCAACGGAAGTTACATAAACAAATGTCTACTTGAAAACGGAAGAAGTCAGGAACTATATCGTCAGCGAGAGTAAGAAGAAACGATGTTCTATGATTAGTTGATGAACAGTGTAAGCCAAGACCTTGTGGTTGTGTATGAAGGATCAGCGTAGTGTTTGTAACTTTGGTCTGTGTGAAGTGACCCGAGTCGTGATATGAAGTGGCTGTGAGAAGTTTGGTTTGTCTATGGTACGTACAACGCCCAGTATCTACTCTTGGCGTGCAAGAACAACCCCTCAGGAAACACGTTGTATCTGCAATAGGAGAGCAGGGCAGAGAGAAATCTTGTTGCATTTACAGGATTGTGTGTGAAAGAAGTGCTCTGGATGTGTGGCGGTTATATGTGTCGCAAGACTCGAGGGAAGAGGTATCCCATGATACATGTGTTGTGGCAAAACCTTCTTGACAGTTGCTGTTGTGAACTCTTAAGATCATCTAGAGATAGCCACGGGATCTCTGAGAATGGGTGAGTTGAAAGAGGGAAAATCACTTCTAATATTTACAATATAATATATCCTCAGTGCCATCTAACTAAAGAAATTACTTGTTGGCGAGTAAAACTAGTTTGAAATAAAGAAAAACAAGAAACATAATTAAAATATAATTAATATATGAACGTAAAAGATAAAAATTGAGATAAGATTTATGACAGTATATAAAAGGTCGTAATATAAAATATGTATTTCTTTTCTGCTTTTAATGTGATAACCATAAGTAGATTCCGGTTGAGTACATAGAGGAGTATAGATGTCACCGCCGCCTCGTCCTGCTCCCGATCGCTACAGACGACAGTATGTTCACATAAACTACGCATAGTGGCATTCTGTGGAGCTATGTAGAGTCGTGAATAGTTTGAAGAGTATTGCTAATTTATACAGGATCGAAATGATAGCCGTCCAAATCTTGGATTTAAAATATCGGCATCCTAATCAATTCAAATGAACTAAAAAGAAAATGTAAATTAATGTAAAAAAAATACATAATGACATTTTAAAAAAGAATATTCTGCGACAAGATGTGGTAGCTATCAAAACGATAAAAATTTATTGAAAATAAATAATATACATTGAATATTATAAAGATGAATAGAGATGGTGATTGATGATGTTCAATGAAGATTTTAAAATGGTTGATGCAATTGTCTGAAGAGTCTTTTTAGGAACCTTTAATTTTCTGTGGATCTCCAATGTAAATTTGGGAATTGTTCCTCGCGCACCAAACATAAGTCTAATGACATTCCAATCTTGAATATTATATTTATGACTGAGATCATCACAGCATGGAAGGTAAATAGCGCGTTTCTCTTCATGTATCCGCTTTGGTTGATCTTCATTAATTTCGAACCTTAATTTCAAGAATGAGACAAGTTTTTTTTCTCGGTCAATTATTATGATGTCAGCACGCCGTGTAGATCCTTCCGTAAAAAGACATTGAACTTCCTCATATACTTTGTATTCACCATGTTCCCTTAATCTGTTAGCAATTATTGAGCGGACTGTGTTATGTCTGTCAATTCGCAGGTTAGGTTTTGAATAAAATGAGCTATTCTGTTATTATTGTATTATTTATGTAATATTAATATTATGCATGATTCCAAAAAAAGTAAACTCATCTGTTATTAAATAATTATGCAAACAGGAGTGTATAACATGTTTATTGTCCACAGCTGTAGAGTAACGGCCAGCGCGTCTGGCCGCGAAACCAGGTGGACCGGGTTCGATTCCCGATTAGGGCAAGTTATTTAGTTGAGTTTTTTTTTTTCGAGGTTTTCCCTCAACCCAATATGAGCTAATGCTGGGTAGCAATCGGTGCTGGACCCCGGACTCATTTCACCGGCATTATTACTTTCATCTCATTCAGACGCTAAATAACCTTAGATGTTGATAAAGCGTCGTAAAATAACCTACTAAAAAACGTTTGTTATTTTTCCCGATTTTCTTCGTTAAATGTTGACGTCTCGTGCTGCTATGCATTCAGTTGCGTTACAGTCGAAGTTCAACATCGGAAATACGAAACGGACTTCTTAGTTGTCATTACAATAGAAACGAAAAATTTTCTTGAAAACAATTATGAGTTTAATATTACAGTATGTCCCACATACGAGATAGACTATTAGATTCACAAAGTAGTTGTTCACCTGATGATAAGTAATAAATAATGTGCCGTATTTCAGATTTGTTCCAGTAACGTCTTGTGACATAGAACGAATGTTTTCGGAGTACAAGTATGTTTTTTTTTTTTCTGAGCTTAAAAGCAGTAGCCTATTTCTTTTTATAAAATGAAAATGTTGTTTGTTATTTGTTATAAAGAGACTAGAATCATAATTGTATACGTTGTATGTTATTTTTATATGTAGGCCTATGGGTAAATTAATTTAGATTGGGAGTTACAAACTTTATAATTACAAATTATTTCGTACGAAATTGTTGCCTACATACAGGTGGACTCCCATCAACACTCGCTCCAAATATTAATTCCGTATCTGTACATTTTTTCGCGCATGTGTAAGCTAAAAGTTCAATATCTCGGACATTATTGGAGATATAGGTATGCATGAAATTTTTACAGCATATTCCGAAGAAATCGCGGAAAAGATTCACTGGGTATAAATTTTATACATGCAATATATAGACTTGTGATATTTCGTGTATATAGCCTACAGAGTGTTTCCGAGGTGGTGTTACAAACTTTCAGGGATGATGGCGAAGGGCATATGAGTAGCTTAATATCAAAGACGGACATCTGTCGTCTCCATAGTTTAGATCTAGAGGCAATTTTTTAATTCAATGTTCTTTGTAATATTTAAGAAAATTTATTTTATAAATTTAGTGTTAGAGTTTGCATATGGTTTCACTATAACTGGAAAGAGCATGAAAAATTGTATAAAAAAACCCAGCTATCTAAATTTTTACTGAAGTCAGATGTCCGTCTTTGATATTAAGCTACTCATATGTATCAATTTGAGATAAGGAACCATGGTCCGGAAATGACAGTCGAAAGTTATAAGCAAAAATAGTTGTGTGGAAAATGGAATTGTAATTTGGCAACACGTGCCCTCCTTCCCTTAACCTTTGGAACAGTCGTGGAAAAATGGTATGGGCCGGATGTCTCCTACGTGGGTACTTGTCCCGATACAATCTGTGAGTTTGTCTACTGTTCCCATTGGCTCATCCGTATTCGAAAATCAGGTCTGCATATTCCGCTCTCTTGTTCCTCCATTTCATTAGGACTGATCGACTGGACACTGCAACTTGTACACATACACTGCTGTCTATAGACGTGCATATCAGGACCGACCATGTCCGTTACACATTACGCTATCTGCATTGCTTTAGTGTCCCCACCCCTCAGACAGCGCATTGAATGGAATACTGTAAGTAGACAACGTAAACTACGTCAGATGAATACAGTATGTGTAAGATGTACAGATAAAAATACATATAAATAAGGTGTACAGAGGAATAAAATTATTTCATTTCCACACAACTATTTTTGCTTGTAACTTTCGACTCGGTCATTTACGGACCAGGGTTCCTTATCTCAAATTGATACATGTGCCCTTCGCTATCATTCCTGAAAGTTTGTAACACCACCTTGAAAACCCCTATATATATATATATATATATATATATATATATATATATATATATATATATATATATATATTTAAATTTGAACGTGTGTAAATGTAGCATTTAAGGCATATATGCTACTCACAAAATATTGCTTATGTTGATAAGGAAAAAGTTTAAAATTTCACTATCCTTTCCCCTTAAAAATAGGAAAACTACAAGCAGTGTTCCATACAGTTTACTTATCTGATAATATCAAAGTAACGGAATTAAACATTAGTGATGTCAGATATCAAAACTAGAAAAACGTGACAAGTGATTTATGAAGTCCATTGGATTTAAGGATTAAATAAATTCTACCACAGAAATCATGAGTACATCCTATCCAATATATAGAAATTGATGCGAGAAGGACCGCTTGCACACTCCAAAGCACGAAGTTCATTTTTCACTTCCGTTTGCATAGTACCGCGAATGACGTTAGAATTTACAGAAAAAACATTTCAGTCAAAACGTTACAGTTTTTATCTTCTCGTAGGTCGAGTAGCCTATAGGCGTTTCACTTCAAAATAAATGTCAATTACGAAAATTATAACAATGAAAATATATACAAGGACTAAAAATGAAACATATTTTTTCATATACACTTATGATCATGCCCGCTTCATTATGGAGATAATGATTGGAACAGTTAGAAAAAGACAACAGCTACTTTTCTGAGAGTGTTATTTAATGACGTGGTTATTTACATTGCAAGATGACGGAAGATGCTCGAAATGTCCACCACTCACTTCACAACACAATTTCCGCCCTCCTCCGCCATGAATGTCTTGCATTTGAACAATGCCCCGAATTGCATTTCCTGCAGCCACAATTGCATTCAACAGACGCTCTCTCGTGACGTGTCGTTGAGAGTAAACTAGCCCCTTCATGTGACTCCAGAACCAGGAGTCGCAGGGACTGAGTTTAGGCGATCGCGTCGGCCATGCAACAGGCCCGTTGCGTCCATTCCATCTCCAAGGATACCGTTCATTCAAATGACGTTTCACTGCACGACGGTAATGCGCAGATGCTTTATCTTGAAGTAGCCAAGTGTTCAATCGAGTTTACACTGGTACCGTTTGTTGTGGTAGTTCAGTCTGCAGAAAGCGCAAATAGGCACCACCTGTTGACTGATTGTAGCGTTTCTGTCTCTTCAATAACAATAATTGTACTTACTGTGTACTGTAGAGTGTCGCCTGAGCATGAATAGCTTCGACGTAACGCCAACTTGCGCGTCCCACAGTGATGTCATATCTCGATAACCAAGCCGTTTCACTACCTGGAACCCGGAACATATACCTTATCTCAATTTCTCTGCACAGAACATCCTTCTACTCATCATCTTTCAGCATATCGATTCCACGCCTCTGGAATTCTCTCTCTAATCATATCAATGACTGTCGGACAATATCAGAATTCAAATTTAAATTAAAGAATTACATTCTAGTTCATGAAATTTCTTGTTGAACACCTGTCAGGTTGCGAAACTTCAGCTTAACCCATAACACATAATATTGTAACTTTGTTAATACGAGGCGCGTCCATAAAGTAACTTTCCCACTCGTCCTACAGCTAGCAAACCATATGTTGCGCGAAGCGACTGCGTGTACGTGATAGAGTAATGTCCTGGCATGGCGCATGCGCTAGCGGAACTTCCCGAGTGCTCTCAGTAGCTTCGTTGCATTGGTTGAAGATGGACGTTCCTATTCCAGCTCCCGCCGTGTGTGAAGTGCGGTCAGTAATACAATTTTTGAATGCACAGGGCATATCGCCGATTGAAATTGATCGTCAGCTGTGCCAGGTCTATGGGCCTAACGTCATGAGCAAGCAGATGGTGCGTTGCTCCACAAGGTCGTCTGTGATGATGGTTGGCCTCCCACTGCGCTCCTCGTCATGCACATTTTGGCGTCCTGCTGAAAATTGTCTACAGCAGCAACGCGCCATCTGCTTACCCATAGAATGTTAATATATTTCAAATAATGTTAGATAATACGAAGAGATTATTGAGAGACAATTTTGAAAATACAGCGCTATCAGGATGCATGTCTAAAGAAAGAAGTTACCATATAGTCAGTGACCGTTAAGTCAGTATAATTAGAGTGAATTGCTAAGAAGGTTATCCTTGTCTTGCAGCTCCTAATACTTCGTGACAAGGAATTCCATTGTCGCTAGGCGGATACTGTAAAAGATGATGAATAACAAGATGTTCTATGAAGAGGTACAGTATACTTAGCGTGCCACAGATAAGTTATCTGGTATTTACGTCATGGTTAGAGTATAGATAAGAGAAACGAAACGAAAGATAAATTGATGTTGAGGTGTGCAGAATTCGAAAGAGTAGGCCTAAGTATGTACTGCATAGATAAATATATGCTGCATACTTTTGTGCAAGAATTCGTGAAGTCTGACTTTTAGTAACGTTTATACAGTTCAAAAGGACTTGACTATTCACTAATTTGCGTCAAAAAACAGACATCTTCCCGCTGGATAGAAGGTATATCAATACTTTTTCCCTACAGTCCTATATTTCAGTACCAATTTTTAACTACACCTTTGGTCCCCCAAGATCAGATATTAGTAGCGCGTTTGCTTGGTGATCCGGAGTTGCACTCGGGCGCCGGTTCGATTCCCGTTTGAGGTGATTATCTGGTTGGATTTTTCCGAGGTTTTCTCCAACCGTCAGGCAAATGTCAGATTATCTGTGGCGAATCCTCGGCCTTATCTCGCCAAATGCCATCTTCCTATCACTAATTTCATCGACGCTAAATAACACAGTAGTTGATACGGCGTCGTTAAATAACAAAATCTATTATAAGCTTACTCTTATTGGCTGAACTAAACACTTTAAGCATTAAAATATAGTATAATAATTATTATTATTTGAAAATATACAATATGCGTAATAATATTGATGGCCTAGATCTTATATCACGTACGCTACATGATTTTTTTCAAAATTTTCAGGAGAGACATAAAACTGTTTATTATTTATACATTCTATCTATTTAAACCACAGAAAAATACAATAATCAGTAGATTCTTACTGATTATTGTGCTTTTCAATGGTTAAAATAGAATGTAGTAATAACAAGTTTT
The DNA here is from genome assembly GCF_040183065.1 of Periplaneta americana. Classification (NCBI taxonomy): domain Eukaryota; kingdom Metazoa; phylum Arthropoda; class Insecta; order Blattodea; family Blattidae; genus Periplaneta; species Periplaneta americana. The sequence continues at coordinate 48,038,505 of NC_091120.1, forward strand.
ATGTTTCTTCTGAAAATTTTGAAGAAATCACATAGCCTACGTAGTATTATATCTAGGCCATCGATATGTTTTATATATATGTAATCCCTCAACGAGAACTCACCTGAAACTGAAGTAAGATTCGTAGATTTGTTTTCAAACAAGAAATACAGGGTGATCCATTTGGGTATGGATAAAATAAAAACACCGTAAAACATTTACTACTGAACTTCATTTGTTGAAACTTTGTGCATACAACACTGAAAGACGAGAGATTCCTCAGAGCTCAACATGACCCTCATTGTGCACCCTGCACAACTCGTAACGATGATGCAATTCAGCCCATGTCCGTTGTAACATAAGATGGGTGATTTGTTGAAAAGCTTGAGTAATTTTTACTCTCAGAACATCAATGTTCCTGGGTTTCTGTGAATAGACAATGTCTTTAACAAAACCTCAGGAGTCAGGAATAAGTCAAGAGGGGTTAGATCTGGGAAGTTCGGGGGCCAAGCCAAGAGATAGCTGCTTCTCTTACTGGGTTTCACCTGCGACCTCCTGCATGTTTTTAACACCACACAAGCTGTTTCTGCAAATGTTCGATATCACAATATTGTGGAATCGTTACGTTACGCATACTCACGCCGAAATTCCCTTTGAACTCTTCTAACACTCTCAAATTTAGCATACCAAAGAACACATTGTGGCTGCTGTTGATTTGTAGGAGCCATTTTAATCATCTACGATTTTCATTTGTCCTTTGAGATTATGCATTGTTGATTGTCATATATGGAAACTCCCATCCTTTAATCATAATATAACCAACAAGAATTTTTTTTCTACAAGGAACCCGAAGGTTCATTGCCGCCCTAACATAAGCAAGCCATCGGTCCCTATCCTGTGCAAGATTAATCCACTTTATATCATCATATCCCACCTCCCTCAAATCCATTTTAATATTAACCTCCCATCTACGTCTCGGCCTCCCCAAAGGTCTATTTCCCTCCGGTCTCCCAACTAATACTCTATGTGCATTTCTGGATTGCCCATATGTGCTACATAATAACTTTATAATAATAAATTAAAATTATCCTTAAACTTGACAAAGAAATCTGTTGTATCTTCGGGACAAAAAGATTCAAGTCCGCAATTTTAAAAAATGCTATGGACGAAAAAGAATTAACAAGAATATTGTTATCTACATAAAAAAAACCTGATAATTTCATAAATCATCGTGTAAAAGATCAGTTTTGAAATTAATACACATTCAATTTTTGTGGAAAGTTTTTATAGCTTCCGTAAAATTTTCATTTCTGGACTTGATCGTTTTTTGCACTGAGGTCTGCTGGGTATTCTGGGGTACTATCCTCTATCACGAGCCACCTGATGATCAAAACCAATTGTAAAAAAGGGAAAATTTTATTTACAACGTACTAGCTCATGACCTTGCAAACCGCCAAGGTGGCACTACCAACATAACTAATCTGTTTTCCAACAAGAAGGCACGGGTATTGTTAATAATTCATATTTTCGCCATGACTTTGTCTGTTCTGGTTACGTAGTGAATGCATTTCAGTCGTATAATTCTTATTACTAGAATTAATGTATTAAAAAAGAGAAAGAGAGAAGGTTTTGTTCTTATACCTTGTGTTATATATATATATATATATATATATATATATATATATATATATATATATATATATATCATAGCTTCATTAAATCATTTCGGACGCTGCCTACGTTATGAGTTTTCTGTGTAATATAAACATTGCAGGAAGTGAGAGTAGAAAACCTTCAGATGGATATTGTACAAAATGTACATGAATCTCTGCCCTTATTTTTTTTAATTCACTTCCTCTCGTTGACAGAAAGAGTAAACCATTTGGAGAAATTTAATGTGTCTCATGAAATCGAGGAAGAGAGGATGTGTAAAATATACATCGGCGTTTGAGTTCTGTATCTCTGACGAATGTTGCAGTGGATGAAATATTAATGACATCACTAGGGAATATTTAAAAAATTGTACTCATTTTACAAATATCAAGTCATTAGCTTCACTTAAAAGAACATCACAATTAATTAGATCTTGTTATTTGTGGTATATCCATTACAAAAATAATAGAACGTCACTTGTTAAAAATGCAAAGGCTTTCTTCTCTTGCCATGGCACTTCTCAGAATCGTGTCGCTATATTTTACGTCATTAAATTATAAGTGTTATGGATGTTATGGTTCACAGTGTAGCGTTACTTGTTATGAATTCAAGGGACTTGCAGCAAAGAGAGGTAGACTTTTTTCCTCTTCCATAAGGACTAAGTGTGTGAATTTTTCTTAGAATTCTTTACTTTCTCATCATAAGAAGTGCAAAGGGAAAGTATTATAGTCGATTTCGACATTTTCACATAAATATATGTCTTCATCATCGCTAATATGCTTACTTATAAATGGCTTTTAAGGAACCCGCAGGTTCATTGCCGCCCTCACATAAGCCGCCATCAGTCCCTATCCTGTGCAAGATTAATACACTCTCTATCATCATATTCCACTTCCCTCCAATCCATTTTAATATTATCCTCCCATCTACGTCTCGGGCTGCCCAAAGGTCTTTTTCCCTCCGGCCTCCCAACCAACACTCTATATGCATTTCTGGATTCGACCATACGTGCTACATGCCCTGTCAATCTCAAACGTCTGGATTTTATGTTCCTAATTATGTCAGGTGAAGAATACAATGCGTGCAGTTCTGCGTTGTGTAACTTTCTCCATTCTCCTGTAACTTCATTCCTTTTAGCCCCAAATATTTTCCTAAAAACCTTATTCTGAAACACCCTTAACTTCTCAAAGTGAGAGTCCAAGTTTCACAACCATAAAGAACAATCGGTAATATAACTGTTTTATAGATTCTAACTTTCACATATTTTGACAGCAGACTAGATGACAAAAGCTTCTCAGCCGAATGATAACACGCATTTTCCATATTTATTCTGCGTTTAATTTCTTCTCATGTGTCATTTATATTTGTTACTGTTGCTCCAAGATATTTGAATATGTCCACCTCTTGTAAGGATAAATCTCTAAGTTTTATATTTCCATTTCGTACAATATTCTGGTCACGTAACATAATTACATACTTCGTCTTTTCGGGGTTTACTTCCAAACCTACCACTTAATTTGCTTGAAGTAAAATTTCCGTGTCTTCCCTAATCGTTTGTGGATTTTCTCCTAACATATTCACGTTACTCGTGATGCGTTCAGTTCCAAACCCTATTATCCTTAACTTTCCTATTGGCATATTCTAGAGCGAAGTTAAAATGTAAAAATGATAGTGCATCCCCTTGCTTTAGCCCACAGTGAATTGGAAAAGCATCAGACAGAAGCTAACCTATACGGACTCTGCTGTTTCAATGAGACACTTTTAATTAATCGACCTAGTTTCTTGGTAATACCAAATTCTATAAGCATGTTATATAAAACTTCTCTGTTAACCGAGTCATATGCCTTTTTGAAATCTATAAATAACTGATGTACTGTACTCTTATACTCCCATTTTTTCTCCAATATCTGTCGAATACAAAAAATCTGATCAATAGTCGATCTATTATGCCTAAAACCACTCTGATGGTCCCCAATAATTTCATCTACTTGTCGTTAATATGCTACTGAAAAAAAAATGTTAGCGTCTATCTGTGCACAGTGATTTCTCATAAACTATTAGACGGATTTTGTTCATTTTTAGTACCTAACTAATAGGCAGTTTATCCTGGAATGGTGTACATGTAATATACACTCAGGGACAAAAAAACCGGACACTTCTATATTTGCTTGTATTTTGTTGCCAATTATTTCAAAATGAAACAAAACCCATTTAAACAAAATAATGTTTCATTTAACACCTTATACGACAACATTTGAAAAAAAAATCTCTGATGAGAAAATTTACAAAATATTACAAAGGGCGTATAACTATGGCATCGTTTGGTCTAACTGTTTTTTTTCATTTTATGGTGCCTTAAACATTAAAAAATTTTTAGTAACGGGTATTACCCCCTCTGGCTTGAATAACTGCATCCATACATCTTGGCATGCTCTCAATTTGGTTAGCAATGTCTTCTTGAGGAATAAGTTCCCATTCTTCACCAAGTGCTCGCCTCAACTCTTGTAACGATTCTGGTCTCGGTCGTCTATTCTTAACACGCCGTCCCAGCATGCCCCACAGGTGTTCAATTGTGTTCATGTCTGGACTCCGTGCTGGCCATGGAAGAACATGGATTCCCACTTCTTGGAGATAATCTCCGACCGCATGGGCAATATGCGGCCGTGCATTATCATGCATTAAAACAAAATTATCGCCTATAAATTGACCAAATGGCACAACATGATCAGCCAAACATTCATTTATATACCTATCAGCTGTTAGTCTTCCATTTTCAACAAAAACCAACTCTGTACGAGCATCCGTACACACTCCTGCCCAAACCATCACTCCACCACCTCCATACGGCACATTTTCGGAAATGCAAGACTGTGAAAATCGTTCTCCCCTCCTCCAAACTCTTTCACGTCCATCAGGTGAGCACAGATTGAAACGGGACTCATCGGTGAACAGAATACAGCTCCACTGTCCATTTTCTCCAATCCCTGTGTTCATTTGCAAAACGCAGTTGTTTAACTCGATGAATCCTGAGAAGTCTGGGACCAGCTGCAGGTCTGCTTGATATCAGTCCACTTGCTTTCAACCTCCTTCTAACTGTTTTGGCCGAAATTGGGCGTCCATGCATGTTAACAAATTGCTGGGCTACACTAGTAGCTGGCAGGTTGCGCTCCCTAAGAACTCTCAACACCATATACCTGTCTTCATTTGGATTTGTAGCTCTTGGACGACCCGAACCTGGTCTTCTGGTATATTCTAGGGTCTCTCTATACCGTTTTATGGCATCATGGGTTGTGCTTCTAGCCATATTCATAACATTTGCAATGTAACGTACACTGCGTCCATCATCGTAAAGGGCTACAGCTCGAGCCACATCTTCAGGTCGCATCTTGTTTTAAGACAAATATTACAACCCCACTTAAACTCAGACAATGTAAAAATAAAGAAATGACGAATGATAACGATAATGAAGCACAAAATGGTTGAGACAAAATTGTTATAGCTGAGACTCCGAAAGCAAAATTGGAATATTTGGTTGTAATGGCTTGTTTATAAAACAAAAATCAATCAACAATGTATACACGTCTCCATAACAACAGATGGCTGCCATAATATTGTATGCGAAGATAATGTTTTGCAAAATACCAGCAAATATTAAAGTGTCCGGTTTTTTGTCCCTGAGTGTATTTTTATGCAGAATACGTCTTTCCCCACACTCGAGTATGAGTACCAATTCTGGGATTCGTGGTGGAACACAGAATGAGAAATTTCAAATGCTTACTGTAACAACACTGAGCCATATCCCAATGCCGAATGCTTCACTGGGTCATTTGGTACGATACCACGAGGAAGAGTATGCATTTCTGTCACGTATTGTCACTGGAGACGAATCGTGGTGTCACCAATTTGAACCGGCGAACAAACGGCAGAGCCAACAATGGAAACACATGGATTGTTCCTCACCGAAAAAGTCCAAAGCAATACACACAAGTTCCGGTGTAGTCATGTTGACATTCTTCTTCAATTCTGGGGGTCCTCTGCTTGTTGAATTTCTCGAGCATGAGGCTACAATCAATACACAGCGTTATGAAGAAACTTTACAGAAACTGAGACGCGCCATTAAGTCAAAACGCCCTTCTTCATGATAATGCCCGTCCACATACTGCCAACTCCATGATGTTGTTGTTGTTTATTGACATTTCTGGCTTTGAGCCAGAGGCCATTTTAGGGTCTTATGCGCACAGGATGCCCTCTCCAGCCATTGTACTTAAATAATAATAATAAAAATATATAGTTACATATATGACACTATTTCTGGCATAAGTGCTAGTAGGTGTGTGAGTGCAGTGACTGATTCCTTTCATTTTGGTGTAGGCCTAATTAGTTAATTGCGATATTTAAGGACTGGTGATCGGGAGAAGAGTTCGGGATAAAAGATATCAGCTTATAGACAACGTTAAGTTATTATATGGGGAGATTAAGAGAAAAGCAAGAAATTGGGAAGAATGGGAAATGCTGGGTTTGCAGTTAAAGACCTGCTCTTGGGCAGAACACTGTGCATACATATATACATGCATACATGCATACATACATATGGACGCACATATATATAGGCCTATATATATTTTTTTTTTTTTTTTTGTTGAGATTTTTAAGTTTCTCCTTCCGGTGGCACAAGCGTCTGAATGGTTATGGAGACTTTCATGGTGTAGTGTTATTTTATTGATCTGCCTCTCTGTTGCTGTCGTGTGTTCTCTCAGACAGTATTCAAATTTCCAACACGTGTTTGCGGTTTTGTTTGTGTATTTTAGTTTGGTGGTTGGGGCTGGTGGTAGTTGTAGAGGAGTTTCTCCAGTGTTGTTCTGTTGTTTGTGTTCGGTGGATTTGCGAAGGTATGTTGTGTGTATATGCGGTTTACTGCCGAATGTGTGTATTTCCTGTTTATGTTGTTTAGGTGTGTGAAGAGTGGCTCTGTTTTTGTCGTAGTGTAAACTGTGTTGTTTCTGGTGCGTCTATGCAGGTGGAAGATTTGGCGGAGAATTCTTCTTTCGCGGGCTTCGAATTTTGATTGGGTCGTTGGAGGGGCTTGTGTGAGGAAAATGGAGAGATGTATGCATAGGGATCGAACCAATGCTTTGTATAGGTGGAGGAGTGTTTCGGTTATACAGCCAGGTCGATAGGAATACGATTCAGAGATTTGATTGGGAAACGCTTAAACACCTCCCTACAGCCCAGATCTCTCCCCACGCGATTTTCATTTTTTTTTAGAGTTGAAGAAAGACATTCGTGGACTTCGTTTCGCATCGGACGAAGATATGTGTGACTGGATAAAGAACTGGTTGTTGATCGTTCGTCTTCGGAGATTACTTTTGAGATACAGGTAATACATTTTCTATTATACTTTGTGGCGTCTGACTCGTTTTCATTTGACTGCCCTTCATAGGTAGACATTGGCTTTCTATTATATCGACGGATATAACTACTATTTTGGAATCAACGACATTTAAACATATTTCCTAAATATGTCGACTGGTATCAACATGACATTTCGTTACACTCCATTAAAAAAGTAAAATAATCTATGTGTTTGCGCTTCATCGGTTCTCAGAATTCATTATATTTTGTTGTATAGATTGAGAGAACAAGAGGTAACTAGAGCATTGTATCTACAACGGCTTTCGTTTCCTCGTCTGCATTTGTTTTGGACGTCCTTCCGCCTCCAGAGCACCAGCTACTACATTCAATAACTTCATCTCCATAATAATAGGCCTATTTGCCAAGCAAAAACCGTTTCCTTTCAGACTCTGTTTTCCTTATCAGTCCGTAATTCTTTTTTAACCGATCTCTACTGGGTATTATGTTCTCCAGTTTTCTCATCACAGTAACTGAGACTTTATTTCTTTTTCTTCTTTCTTCTTATCATTGTTTACATTACTTTTTTCACTCTTAAAATGTAGCCTCGCATTTCTTAATAATTTGCAAACGAATCAACAATACCTTCATTTATATGCAAAGTTTATCTATTCTACCATCTACGTCGACGTAAAATCTTCTATCTCGTTTGCACCAGTTCATTGTGTCATTCTTGCTCTTTAAATATACTGAAGTGGGATTCATTAAAGAAATTTCTAGTATGAATCATTTATACGCAATAAAAGTTTCCATAAATGATAAGCAAAACGTAGTATTCCAATAAAGGAATTACATACATACATACATAGCGTTGACCTTCTATGCCCAAGGTTGCGGGTTCGATCCCGGGCCAGGTCGATGGCATTTAAGTGTGCTTAAATGCGACAGGCTCATATCAGTAGATTTACTGGCATGTAAAAGAACTCCTGCGGGACAAAATTCCGGCACATCCGGCGACGCTGATATAACCTCTGCAGTTGCGAGCGTCATTAAATAAAACATAACATAACATAACATAACATAACATAACATAACATAACATAACATAACATAACATACATACATACATAAGTGTTCTGCCCATGGGCAGGTCTTTCACTGCAAACCTAGCATTCTCCAATCTTTCCTATTTTCTGGCTTCCTCTTAGTCTCCTCATAATGATCCACATGTCTTAATGTCGTTTATCATCTGATATCTTCTTCTGCCCCGAACTCTTCTCCCGTTCACTATTCCTTCCAGTGCATCTTTCAGTAGGCAGTTTCTTCTCAGCCAGTGACCCAACCAATTCCTTTTTCTCTTTCTGATCAGTTTCAGCATCATTCTTTCTTCACCCACTCTTTCCAACACAACTTCATTTCTTATTCTGTCTGTCCACTTCACATGTTCCATTCTTCTCTATATCCACATTTAAAATGTTTCTATTCGTTTCTCTTCACTTCGTCTTAATGTCATTATTTCTGCCCCATACAATGCCACGCTCCACACAAAGAACTTCACTAGTCTCCTCCTTAGTTCTTTTCCTAGAGGTCCGCAGAAGAGATTCGGACCCTGGAACGGGTGCCCATACTTAGAACGGAATAAAGACGTGTTATATATATAAAAAAAAGACATTATATTTTCAAAATAAAGAAAGGCTGTTGCTGATGTTTGTCATACATCGAAAGTAAAACAACTGTCGTATAAAATTTGCTCACCCCTGGTTCTTTTGTTATTGTCAAGAGCTATATTCTAATGCGAGTGTGTTATGTTTTATATTCTTGTCAGATACAAATGATCCCTGGTGGTAGATTTTGTAGATGCCGCCTTGTATGACACCTCTCGATGTATATTTATAGCACGGAAAGGGGGGGGGCTGCTTATTACATTTCTTGAGAGGCTTTTTATGATGAATCTGTTTAGCTTTGTTGTCATGTCTAGCCTTGTACTCCATTTGGCAACCCGATGTGATGCGTTGAATGATTTGCCAGAGCCACACGCCCTGCTAGAATCTTTTGTTGCTGATGGATCTTCGAGTATGATTTTCTTACAGTTTTCGTGCCGTTGATCAATCTTACCTTAGACACTAGCTTGTGTAGTACATTTACAATATGGAACACAGCTTACATTTCCTGCATTTTCTCAATCATTTTGTAATGCAATTTAAGTATTTTAAGTTTTGGAGTCTGTCTTCTTCGGTGCAGTAATGGCCACCATTCTTCTTATTGATGCAGAAGTTTGTGGATTGAAACGTAGTCGAGGCTAATTAGAGGCAGTACTATTTTGGTAAAAATAAAATGCATGATTTTGCTGTTAAACCTGCCACTATTCGGTGGTTATTTCGTGAAATAATTCGTCATTTCGGTGGATGTTTCGTTAAATAAGTTGTCAATTAAATTTATTATGATATGTATAATATAAAACGTTCTGTTACTTTCTTTTCATATCACACACCAGCATCATCAAAATATAAACTAAGTTGGGGAGACTGTTGTACCTTGAATCACTTTTCACATTTTAATTTTTTTAATTTTGGGAAACGAAATTTTTAATGACTATTACATTTTTACTACATCACACTACTTTTGACCAATAAAACGGTGCGAAAGGACCTCTTTCAACCAATCATGGCTGCTTATCGCACAATTTTGTCGCGTCCCTAGCATTTGTTTATTTTTATCACTACCCTAGCATTTGTTTCTTTGTTTGCCAACATTTCAAACTGCACTGGTCTGGACGTCAAAAAACATAAAATTACAAACCACTCCAGTCGATGCACAGCACTTTCAAATATGACTCGCATTGGCATTCAAGAACAAGAATTAATAGAGATCACTGGTCATAGCTATGCATCTTCCCTGAAACCCTATTTACAAATAAATGAAGAGCACCATTCGGAAATCCTGAATAAGTTGAGGGACACACCATGTACATCAACGAGTTCACTTCTTTTACGCACACGTCCAATATAACATCAACTGAACCACCAACCACTAAAACATTCAAATTTGAAAATTGTACTTTCAATAATTGTTTCTTTTAAAATTATTCATGTTTATTTTTTATTTCATCATCGTTAATTAAAACGTTTCTTGTTTATTTCATCATTCCTAATTAAAACTTTTCTAACACTTGTTTATATTATTTAGGTTATGTTTGTTATAGCTTCTGCTATATGATATTATGGATAGTCACGTATCAGAGATTGCTTAATACTAAGATTTATTGAAAATCATCTGTCAAGTGACATTGATTACTGGTATCCGGATGATTGAAGTGGAATGCAAATGTTTTAATAGAAATGAAACTGAATCAACAAAGCCTTCTTGACTATTAACCGTCCATAGAGTTCAATGAAGATTCCATATTTGGCACAACTGATAACAAGAAAACAGCTAATCATAAAATATTACTGCCATCTAGCGTAATGTTGAGATGGTACAATAATACATTTGAAGACAGTTGTATTTTCGTAAGTCAATATTTTACTGTATTGGAGTACTTTGTTACTTCTAATCCTTTATATACTTTCTTCTAATCGTGTAATAGCCAATTAAATCCCACTCGAGTTTTGATTTTCTCTAGGTAAATCAAAATCTCTAGTGAGATTACTGTTCAAAAAATGCTTGAAATAATTATTGAAGATTCCATTACAACTTTCTACAGGTATTTTCCTGTTATATACATATATTAAGGATGAAAAAAATAAAATAAAGGGATATGTAAAGTGTTCCATGGTACAACAGGTTCGTATACTTTGGATCATATCCTCTTGTACTGCCCTTAAGTGTAATGAATTTTTAAACAGGTGTTAAAGTTCTTAAAAGTCACCAGTACGGCTCTTTCTGTCGATGTCAGTTTAATTAATTAGTGACATCACGGTTCATGGAGGGCCAAAGCCGACCAACCGACTGCTGCTCTCTAGTCCACATTTTTCAGCATAGGTAAACGGCCATCCAATCAGTACGGGGATAACAGTCGTTTTAGCTGGCTGTAAAACCGGATTTCGCTACTTACTGTAGCTCCCCAACTTCCTCACTATGTTGGGTGGCAGCGATCCAATCCATTGGCCGAAATTTCATGAGAACTTTTCTGCCTCTATTTTTTCTTCTTTCGAAGTTATGACGCCTTAGACCATGCAGCCATGGCGCGTAACATTACGTCGGTTTACTTTTATTTTAAGTAATAAAATAAATTTCTGACAATTCTTGAAGTCGGGAACCATTCTGTGTTTTTGATTCCGAATAAAGCCTATTGTTTTTTAATAAAAATATTGTGCTATCATCCCGGGATAAATTGATTTTCATTTCCTCATCTTGACTGGTTTTGTTTACCTTCTATCTCATCTAGGCTGAAACAGGATATAAGGTAAATGTTGGTAAATCAAGATATTAGTAATATTGTGATAATTCTTTTTAGAATTTATTACAATTTTACTGAGCGAGAGGAAGATCGGTTTTTTGCGTCAACGTATTAAGGGGTTAGGTACAGCTTACAGGAGTAACATTTTGGAAATATTCAACATTTTTTTCCTCCATTACTGTATTTTGTACAATAATTAAAAATTAGTATGTGTAAAACACTGTCCTGCTATATGAAACAAGTATGTTTACGATTTTTTTTAAAATTATTTACATTTTTTTTTTCAAAATTCAGTTCACTGTGCAGTGATGAAGCGTTTCCCACATAACTCAAAAACTATCCAATATTCTGTGATGAAATATTTTGTGTGTATTTGTGCATATCTACAATATGATGCAAGATCACTTCTCCACCTTTGATAGATTGTCTGATAAAAAATAAATGCATTAACAAAAATGGTCAAATATCAGTATTTTCTTCTAATACAAAATAAAAAAAGAAACATATTATTTATTAAGGAATGTAGTTGAAAGAACATGATATTGTAAACATGTGTTTCAGCAATAAAATAAAAGAGAGAGAACATGAAGAAGTTAAAAAGTTTATGAGTTATGAGGGAAGCGCTTCATCACTGCTCAGTGAACTACCACCATTATGAATTTTGAAAAAAAAAATATATATATAATTTTTTTAATCTTAAATATATATATATATATATATATATATATATATATATATATATATATTTCCATATAGCAGAAGGACAGTGTTTTACACATACCAATTTTCATTATTGTACAGGATACAGTAATGGGGGAAAAAATGTTGAATATTTCCAAAACTTTTACTGCTGTAAGCTGTACCTAACCCCTTAAAGGAATGTTCATGGACAAGTTTACGCACAAAACCGGTCCTTCTCTCGCTCAGTTAGATAGATAGCTACTTTATTGCTTGGACATAAGTACCTTATGCATAGCAACGTCAATATAAATAAAATCATAGAAAATTATTTGCCAAGTTAAAATATTCGTTAATTCTATACAAACTGTGTTCATGCAATTTTCTTTTAATTAACGATTTGAATGAATCATAATTTAAATTTTTAGTTGAATTTGGTAAGCTATTATAAAACTTCAGAGACATATAATAAAAACTGTTTTGTGTAGTCTTGTATCTGCATAAATCAGGTCTTATATCGTTACAACTTCTCGTATGGTTTTCGTGAAAATGCAAGTTCAAAGGGAAATTATCTGTATTCATTTTGGTATATAACAAACACTGCAATACATATAGCGATGGAAGAGTGAGAATTTTACAGGATTGAAATAAAGGTTTACAATGTTCTTTTGGTCCAACACCACAAATAATTCTCACTGCTTTCTTCTGTAATTTAAAAATATTAAAATGACTAAAATGAAATTAGTTGATATTTAGATATAAAAATATGTACCCATGGGCGATAATAACTATTGTTCCATCCATTCACATTTATGAAATTTTAATAAATTGACATTACCGACCTTTACCCTATTTCATTGGAGGGTAGCTAAATTTTTACTTCCCTTCTGGAAGTGTACTTAGCTTCTATCCGTTGTATTTTTGTGGTCAGACACCCTGCCTCTTGATCCACTGTGGTGGGCGATTTCGTGGATGTGCTCGACTTGACTTCAGCTTATAATACACTACACTTACAGCACTTCCGCACTTGACATTTCTGTTGCTTTTGCCTCTTTTTCTTGTGTCAGGTATTCCGCGCAGCCCTCTAGTCTCGTGTGTGATATATTTTAGTGCTTACACATAAAATCACGTGAGAGCTTATAGTCGTCCTAGTGATGCTGTGGGTGAAAGAAACTGCGAAAGGAAATTCTTATCCAGGTATCGCTGCGCTGGGAGCAAACCACTAGGTTAAGAGCTGGAGTGAGGGAGTTCTTTTTGTGCCTAGGGAAGAGGAAGATTTCACCCCCCACCTAACCACCCTCACGGATTGAATCCCGTAAAATGACGCATCTCATCGCTCGAGTCTTGTGGGCGAAGCGGGTTCCTCTTGCGAAGTGTCTGTTATGTGTATGCAAATGATGTGTACACTTGCCCCTCAGCGTAGGCTATACAACTTCAGTGAGAAACTACGCGTTGGTAGTTTACGTAGAACATCTTATATTACGCACAAATTATTATACACCGGAAGTGATCCATCCCTCGGATACTGTTACGTAGGTCAGTGAATTCCATGATGTATTCCGACTTTTCTTACTCTCCTCAATCACTCCTTTTGTCCGTCTTACACAACACTGCTGGTAGAAGATTTATTCGCTCGTAACTGCACATCTCACAAATTCGGGCCTCCCCCGTCAAGGGATCGGCGTGATGCAGGACCACCGCAGCGACATCACAGGACAGTAATCACAAAAATACGGCGAACACCAAGTTTCCAGGACGGAAGATAAATTTCTTTCATTGCACACTTAGGAAATCGAACCGCGGATCCTTTCCAAGCTTCTGCAACTTAAGAGTACATTTTTTTCCCTAGTATAGTGTGCTTGATTTTACATCATTTACCCCAGCGCTCCTTTCTAGGAATGACGCGCCGTTTGCCGCTGTTTCGTTGTCCTTGATGCACTATGGAAGGTGGTCTTCATAGCACCAGTATGACCATTGTACAGTAGAACCTCTATTATCCGTGGTAATGAAGGGGGTGAAGCGAACGGTTAATTGAAAAAAATCGGATAATCCGTACCATAAACGGTTTTCATAAATTACATGCTTAATGCAGTTTCCTAATTTCCTCCGAGGTCTTTTGTTTTAACATTTTAGATAGTGGATCAGAAGTTCGCTAATTTAAGTCTAGTTTTGAACGACAAGTTTTTGATGGCCAAGGAAACTCCTTATGACAGCCGTCTGTGGAAAGACAGGAATACTAGAGTCTCATGTTGTAGATTTACGTACTTTATACACTTTATACTTGTTTTTCATTAAATCTCGCAGAGTTGTAATTCCAATGTAGTATTCTTATACGATATGAACCATAGTTTCCCTTTTCCTATTTAGACCTACTTGCACTATTCCTTGTAAAACAACACGTTTTCTCTTGACAACTATGGAAGACATTTTGCATAGTTATACAGTACGCCCACTCGAACAGTAGACCATTCTGTGTAAGGGGAAGGTTTGTAAAAGGATTTTCGGGTTTCTACTATATAGTGGAATGCCGGTAGGAGAAAAGTGAGTTCCCAGCGAAAACCTACAATTTAGTACCGTTTTATCAATTACAAATTCCACTTCGCTCTACTGTGGTTCGAATCTAAGTTTCGAGAGTTAACTGCAGACTCTCCAGCCTTTCTGTTAATGGTGCGTTACTTAGAATAGTACATTATGCAACGAGCCTATAATGATAGTAATTAGGAAGCGAGTATGGATGTTTATGAAAGGAGCGCAAGCGAGTTTCATAATTTTCATACGAGCTTCTTAATTACCATTATAGGCGAGTTTCATACGACTTTTTATACTCGACCATATTTCTAACTTGAAATTATTCATTTTATTTGTATCTAACTGACCTTGAACAATACCTCGTAAATTGTGAGATGTGCGCAGATGCGAAAGTATTGATTTTTTCCGAGGAACAGATGTCCACATTGACCTTGATAGCCTATAAGAACCTACAGGGTAAACTAAATATTAACTTTGATATAACATTGAAATTAAATTAGACATTGAAAAACGAGATGACAAATTGAATTTATTTGAATATTATTTACAATTAACGCTAATTATTATAGTAACAGAACATAACCTTCTGCGACAGTATTGGATTTCCAGCCTCCGTGACTTTTCGCTAATTCTCTTTCGATTGCATATCCGAGAATAATTGATACTTGCGATTTTATAACGGTACAAAGCTGACTTGTCATTGGCTGAACACCTGTAAGCTGACTTGTCATTGGCTGAACACCTGTACTTTAATGAGTAGGTGTACTTTAATGACATGCATTAAAGGACTGCTACCAGGTGTATAATTACTACATTTCGGCATGATCGAGCATAAAAAATGTTATATCAGTGATCATGAGTCATTATACAATCGTTAAGATGTCATGAGAACTGTTGTGTTTTTTGTTAAACGAACAGAAATGTCTGCTTCACTTGGAGCTTTACCTGAAAGCTAGATTTGCAAAACAGAGATGTCATTCCTTTATAATAATACGTGGTGGCAGCCGTGGAATAAGTTAGAATTGACCGTCGTAATAAAATTCGCTCCATGATTGCCAATGAACTTCGCCGGGCTGATAAGTATGAGGTGTACGAGGAAATTGGGTGCCTTTCTGCTGACGGTTCAACTCGAAGAGCAGATATCATTAATATAGACCAAAAAAAAATTGTGGACTCATTCTCGATCCCACAGTCCGTTTTGAGAACAGCGAGGAACAACGTAGAGAAGTCTGCAAAGAAAAACGGGCAATTTATCTGCCATGCTGCAGCGATTTGGGGACCAAATATAACATCAAGACATGGGATGTTATAGGAATTATGATTGGGGCTAGAGGCACAATCCCATGGGAGTTCTTACAAGTCTTCCGAAAATTAAAAGTTCCTGACAACACCCTGGACATGATATCCTCCAATGCACTGAAGTCATGGATTAGCATAATTAATCATCACTTATATTCTTTATAAAATGTAATTTGTCCTGTAGCCTAAATTGTTTGTTGCATTTCCAATAAATTTCTCAATGATAGCCTACCTAACTAGGGTTTCTACAGAATTAAAGAAAAAATGGAATTAAATATATACTCATTTAGAATTGATTAGAAGGCCGATTATTAAACCCTGGTTGGGACGGCTATCAACTATCTTATATTTGTTTTCATGTACCAATAATTATTTGTAATCATTGCTTGTATTTATTTATTTACTTATTTAGTTAGTTACTTACTTATTCATTTATGTAGTTATTTATTTATTTAGTTATTTATTTTTTATTTATTTATTTAGTTAGTTATTTATTTAGTTATTTATTTATTTTGTTATTTATTTAGTTATTTATTTACTTACTTATTTATTTAGTTATTTATTTATTTATTTGTTTATAAGCTGTTACACATGAGGGATCATCGTACTAATGACACGTTACCCCGTTCTGGTTGGATATTCGTTCACCTCTGCTGACGCATGTGGACGTCAGATCAGCAATCTTCAGGGAGGTCTTGGGCCTCTCTGAGCTGTCTCGGAATGGGTTTATTATTATTATTATTATTATTATTATTATTATTATTATTATTATTATTATTATTATTATTATACAATCAACTCGCATTGCTCAAGGCACTTTGCACTAATATTTATGTGATTGGAATTCGTGACTTTTTTATTCTGGACTTGGAGGTGTTCTAACGCAATAACCCCAAAATCTGACGTCTAGGAGATCTTATTTGTGTTTCATCTTCTCCGAGATATATTGTCTTATCTACGGCTATGGCATTAAGCCCACCCGTCACATTTTACTCTAAATGAAACGACTATTCCATTGTGGCTCTATTCATAAAATATCGTTATTTTCAGTAATCTGTAAAGCGAGCAGGTGAGGGAAGAATCTGCATAGGGAAATTTTCAGTTAAAAGTATGGAAATGAATTGAATTGGAAATGACAACCGAATGCATTCTGCAGTTTGGAGCAAAAACTTTCCGATTAATTTATTACTTAGCTAATTTTTGTATAAATCATAACTTCACAGTTTCGTGCACAAACACATTGTGATTCTAAGTAATTAATTAGTTTCTGTGTAAAACTTAACTTTGCAGTTTCTTTCATGAATAGATTACTATTCTGACGGTTTTACTAATAAACCGTGTATACTTTGTTAGCATCACTTCTTAACGATCTGAAGATGGCAAATCATTACCGAAAACGTTTATCAACAGTAATCTCACTAGACGTTTTGATTTATCTAGAGAAAATCAAAACTCGAGTGGGATTTAATTGACTATTACACGATTAGAAGAAAGTATATAAGGATTAGAAGTAACGAAATACTCCAATGCAATAGAATATTAATTGACTTACGAAAATACAACTGTCTTCAAATGTATTATTGTGCCATCTCAACATTACAAATATTACGCTAGATGCATGCTACATGGCAGTAGTGAGCAATGCCTTCTCGTCGAGAAGTTCTCGATCTATTATACACGATGGCAATGTTACTAGTCAAGAAGGCTTTGTTGATTCAGTTTCATTTTTATTAAAACAGTTGCATTCCACTTCAATTATCCGAATCCCAGTAATCAACGCCACTTGACAGATGATTTTCAATAAATCTTAATATTAAACAATCTCTGATACGTGACTATCCATAATATCATATAGCAGAAGCTATAACATAACCTAACTAATATACACAATTGTGCCACCGGCGTGGCTCAGTCGGTTAAGGCGCTTGCCTGGCGGTCTGAAGTTGCGCTCGGGCACGGGTTCGATCCCCGCTTGAGCTGATTACCTGGTTGGGTTTTTCCGAGGTTTTCCCCAACCGTAAGGTGAATGCCAGGTAATCTACGGCGAATCATCGGTCCCATCTCGCCAAATACCATCTCGCTATCACCAATCTCATCGACGCTAAATAACCTCGTAGTTGATACAGCGTCGTTAAATAACCAACTAAAAAAAAATTTAAAAAAATACACAAATGTTAGAAAAGTTTTAATTAACGACGATGACATAAAAAAAACATGAATAATTTTAAAAGGAATAATTATTGAATGTACAATTTTCAAATTTGAATGTGGTTGGTGGTTCAATTGATGTTATATTGGACGTGTGCGTAATAGAAGTGGAATTCGTTGATTTAGGCCTACATGGTGTATTCAACTTATTCAGAATTTCTGAATGAATAATTTTAAAAGTAATAATTATTGAATGTACAATTTTAAAATTTGAATGTGGTTGGTGGTTCAGTTGATGTTATATTGGACGTGTGCGTAATAGAAGTGGGATTCGTTGATTTAGGCCTACATGGTGTATTCAACTTATTCAGGATTTCCGAATGGTGCTCTTCATTTATTTGTAAATCGGATTTCAGAAGATGCATAGGTATGATCAGTGATTTTTATTAATTCTTGTTCTTGAATGCCAATGCGAGTCATATTTGAAACTGCTGTGCATCGACTGGAGTGGTTTGTAATTTTATATATATATATATATTTTTTTTTTTTGACGTCCAGACCAGCGCAGTTTCAAATGTTGGCAAACAAAGAAACAAATGCTAGGGACGCGATAAAATTAAACAGATGCTAGGGACGCGATAAAATTAAACAAATACTAGGGACGCGATAAAATTGTGCGATAAGCAGCCATGATTGGTTGAAATACGTCCTTTCGTACCGTTTTATTGGTCAAAAGTAGTATGACGTAGTAAGAGTGTAATAGTCAATTTAAATTGTTCCACATGCCATGCTAATTACGTGAATAAATAATCACTTAGCAAATTGCTGAGGTATCTAAGACGACAAATACATTAGTTATTTATTTAATTTCTATATTTTAGTTTATCGGAAGCCATACAACATGCCTATAAAATTTGTGATTTTGGAATAAAATAAATTGCACATATAACCAATTGGACATAGGCATATACAGTATTTATGGTCATAATTTAGTGGACTTTTATGTAATGAGCAGCAAAGCTCGGAACTTGAGGACTTGTGTTTCATGTGCATGAGTAAGGTTACAGGTACAACGTACACACAGCTCACGCTGCAAGTGCTCAGGGACAGTCGTATGCACTAAGAAAGTGGTCACATCGAATGAGAGGAAGACGGACGAGGAAACTGTGGCATGTCGAAGACAATGACATTCAGAGAATTACAGATAAACGGTCTGTTTGAGGAATTAGAAAATACGTGTTATTCGAATGGATATTATAAAAGTTTGAAAATACATTTTTTAAATTTTAGGTACAGAATTTCGTGGACGAATTCGAAGGAGATACATTATTTTCTTCGAGTGGAGGGTTTATATTTTGTAAGTTGTGCCACACAAAAACTAGAGGCTGGAAACCGGCATTCATTGAAAGACATTGCAGTCCCTTAAATTGGTGGAAGATTTGTCCATATCCATGGATCAAGTAGCAGAGGAACCTACCGTAGAACAAATTGAAAACTATTTTTGAGAAAATTTTAGGATATACTTATCTTTCTCACATACGAGATCAGCTAGCAATTGCTGAAAATCAAACAGAAAACAGTGACAGTGAAAACATTCAGTATTTTAAGTTTGCGCCCGTCACTTCATGTGACTTGGAAATAAGTTTTTCTCGTTTCACATCAGCGAAGAAGTTATGGATCCGAAAACCTTCGAATGTACGTAGTCATACACTGTAATAAAATGTACATAGCAGAACAGTAAATTTGATATATTTCTCATGTTTTTTTATTATATATGCTATAATATTACGTGTTTCAACCTACCATAATACTATCAATATGTTGTTCCAGTCAGAAACCACCTTTATAGCAGACCTGACAGTACCTCCGTGCTGGAAGCGGGAGTTTGTTGACATTGAAGTCCGATCGCTTAGCCAAGTGCAAAGACACAAGTCCCCAAGTAATGGGCATAAGAACATGGACATTAAATCTTTGAACATTAAAACCTATACCTCGTGCTTCTGTTTCCTACGAATAAAGGGAGAACTAACGTTTGATATTCCATGCGAACAGTCATTTCTTCTGTCCTGCGAGATGTGCCAACGGTCCACAAAACAAAACCAATTTGTCTTAGAGAACGCGCAGAGTGTTTAGTGAGACGCGGTAAGTTTGTCGGAATGGTCATATTCATCCTTTGCCGCCAAATGTCAAGCTCGATGAAATGCAAACAATTGCAGCGGTTTTCAGTCTCTACGTTCCACACGTTTTATTGTTTTAAATATTTTATCAGAACCATTCATATACAGAACATGGCTCTGATGTCTGATATTCCACCACTACTGGGTGTTCATTTCAAAGTGTGTCATGACGTCACTGTTGTTGGGTCACCGATTTGAAGCGAGTTTCAGCTTGTATGTTAGAGAAGTTGCCTATTATTTAAAGCGTTCTTCAATCTGAACTTGAGAACGTGTACGGTATAACTTGAACGTCGTAGCAACAGATGGCGGTCTGTACGGTCTGTGTGCTACCATAACCTCTTTCGAACTGTGTTTTGCGCCGGCAAGTCGTACGCAGAGTATTTTTTATCATCGGTTGCGTACGGTAGCATTCCACAACACAAATCAAATGCTCCGTGTCCATGTTGATCGTCGAAGTTAATGTCAACAAATACGTTAGTAATCGTCTTAACCCTCTCCCCATATCCCGACAGTATGAATTTCCAAACAGTTCACATTCCTGCCACTACCGGCGATACCGTACGTATCGGTACGTACTCTTCAGAATGAACGCCGTACTTGCTAGGCAACTTCTCTGCCTCTTAGGTTATACACATGAGCTGCGGAAGTGTAGGAATATTGAATTCTCTAGGCTCATCGGCTAGCCACATGACGGCATACAGCGAGCCATGACACATTTTGAACTGAACACCCAGTATGTGGCGGACGTGAAGCGATTTCTCCACTAGCTTCTTGAACTGGAACAAGGAAACAAGAACACAATTGCGTGTTGGACATATGCTCAAACAATAGAAATAAATAAGACTAATACTTCAGGCAACATAAAAACTAATATAGCATTACTGTTTCATCTGTTGACAGTGTATCCAATTTTCCTCTAATTTATTATTTGAAGTATTTATGTAACCATACTTTGAATCTTAGAGTAAATATCAAGTTACTAGCTGTAAGTCTAATCCACCACAAATTGTTACTTTTATTTATCTACTGGCCGTACCCGTGCGCTCCGCTGCACTTGTTAGAAATAAATAAAATAATTACATAATTAAAATAGGATATTTGGTCCAGGGAACATTCGTGTTTGATAGAAGGATAAATCGTTTAATATGTTACTTAATTTAAATTGTATTTAAATAATTAATTTATTATATTATATTATATTATATTATTATATTATATTATATTATATTATATTATATTATTATATTATATTATATTATATTATATTATATTATATTATATTATATTATATTATATTATATTATTTAAGGGGAGAGGATGGTATTTTTTGGTGAAAAATGAGTAAATTTAAAAAAAATCTTTAAAATACTCTGTGATATGTGTGGAATGCATAGCATAACATTTTGTGGGTATTTGTGCCCTTATCGGATGTTGAGTCGCCATTTTTAAACTTCCTGCGTTATGGATTTTTAAATCACTCGCCCACTTTTATTGTTGTTTCCGGCAAATTAAATTTTCAAAAACAATTTTTTTCCTTTAAAATATCCTTTTATGTGTGTGTAATCCATTGCGTAACATTTTGTGGGTATTTGTTCCCTTATCGGATGTTGAGACGTCATTTTTAAATTTCCTGCGTTATGGATTTTTAAATCACACGCCCGCTTCTATCAGTTTCCAGTAACTTCAATTTTTTTTGCTACATTGCCAGACAAAAATGGATATAATTTCTGAACTATTAAAGATACATGCATGAAATTTAGAACACACATTCTTTAGATCATTAGGAAACGTTTCTCTGTAACAGAAGTTTGTTAATTGATTTCATTTTAAAAATACGTCCGTTTGTTTGCAAGAAAGGAAATCAGATTATTGTTATTAAATTTTAATTGTTTATTTTACAAACGTAGGGACTAATATCAAAATTCTGTTATAGACAGTTTGTAGAACATGCTTTTGCAAATACATTGCAAAAAACTGTTTGAATCTGTCTTTAAAAACGGTTCAGATATATCGGTTTTAGTACAATCCTGCAGTGGGTATATTTTTCTCAAATTTTGGCCCCCAAATAATATTTTTTTTTATTTGGTTGAGTTTCCACAGCTATGAGCTCTCTACATACAAAAAATTAATATTTTACACCAAATAGGAAAAAAGTTTTAAAAAATACCATCCTCTCCCCTTAAAAATGTGTTGATAACGGATGTACTCCGATAAGTAAGTTTTTAATTTGTTGTGGGGGTTCTTGAATCTCAAGAGGAACAACTTTTACAACAGCGCAACATAATCTGCTTGGCTCATTACCCAATGTTTTTGTATTGCATTTATTGCATAGTTTATTCATTTTATGTATTTTAATGTAATTCAATTGAGAATAGTTAAAATTTGGATTATAAAATAATGGAATGCTAAGCTAACGTACTATTACTGCATACTAAATCAATACACTCTCGTTCGTTAATTCTCTGAGATGAAAATGAATGTGTACATAAACATTGTTTTAAGAAATAGAGGAAAGGAATATACAGAATAGCCTATCAAGTTTTCTGTGCATAAGAAGCTATTTTAATCTTACCTGTCCTCGATTCATTCAGAGTTACTGTAATAACAGTATAGTATTATGTCCATCCAGAGAAACTACACTTTCCAATGGTGAAATAATAATTATACAAATCGTTTAATTAGCTTCCGCGATTACTTCATACAAACACAGAAACATTCTCTGTAGGCTATGTTTAATAGTTTTCGTTTGTTGTCGTTCAAGGCCTCTTATAGTCGAAGTCATTTGTTTTTATTTCATTACAATCCATTAGGTGTCATTGTTATTTTAATTTTAAAACTCATTTATCTCATTAAATATCAGTCCTATCAAAATTTTGCGTAGGATAAAACTTATTGGAAATCATCTTTAAAGAAACTTTGGTTATGTAACATTTTTCATGAAAATCAATAATAAGGGAGATATTTCGATTTATTTAATTCAAGCCCCCTTATAACAACCCTTTTAAATAACGTATTTTGAATGCCATATAGCTTAAAATCTAAGTTACAACGAACTTAATTTATATTCCAGTTTTCATATAAATCGGTTGAGCCATTATCGCGTGAAAAGGTAACATCCAGGCAAACAGTCAGGTAGACATACAAACAAAAATTTCAAAAAAGCGATTTTCGGTTTCAGGATGGTTAATTATACATGTTAACACTTATTTTTGGAAAAGCGAAAATTATCAGAAAAATTTCGCTTACATATTTATTATTAGTATAGATTATTTATTTATTTATTTATTTATTTATTTATTTATTTATTTATTTATTTATTTATTTATTTATTTATTTAATCATTCACTTATTTATTTACTTGTTTACTTATTTATTTACTTATTCATTTAAATATTTATCTATTTAGTTATTAATTTATTGGCTTATTTATTTATTTACCTATTATTTTTATCTAGCTTTATTTATTTGTTTATTTATTTACTTATTTATTTGAGTTACTGGCGACCACACTTCAGATTCCCTACAGTTCTTCTACCTTTCATATCGAAATTAAACAAGCAGAAAGTCTGTTTCTTATCTCAGAAGGTTTGTTTTTACGAGTTCTCAATGCATAATACACCTCCGTGTCTGAGGAGCTTTGTGGATTCTAGAATCGTAAAGGGACGGGTAAATGCCCCAAAACGACTGTTTTTGTACATCGCTGCTATGAATTCCGTGTGGCCCAATTAAACACATTTATTGAGTTTACTCTCGGAGAAGCTCCATGAAGTAATAGTGTTTGTATCACGGCAAAGTCTGGTTAAGATTGCTCACCAGATAAGTGGAAAACTCATGCAATAAGTGGCTATTACACAGTCCAGGGCCATATTACGAGTTTCTCGATACAGTTGTAGATTGTGAGCAGGCTGTGTTTTATTCAACTGATTTCTTGAATTCTTTGAAACCACAAAAATGCCACCATATAATTTAATACTTAATATTAAATCACCAATAATACTATTGCGAAATAACTTATATGTTTTTAATCAATGTAGTAATATATCATTAATAGTTTGTTAGTAAATTACAATTTACAAACATGGGGTAATTTGGGTATAATTATATGTTAATTGGTAGCTAACATAGTTTTCGTTCCAGATCATGCCACGTACACAAATTATGGATTGATGAAAGACAAATATCCGAAGTAGTTTCTGTCCCTGACTTTAATGGGAGATATTTTAATTTTGTGAAACAAGCCTTATCAAGAACTTAAGTACGGGGTGATTTTTCTTTTTTTTTATCTTGTTAGGTACAATTGAATTTTTTAAATGTCTACCCAACCTCTGGATTCTGTTGTAGGATACAGACACTAACCTAAAAAAATTAAATTATGGTTTATTTAACGACGCTCGCAACTGCCGAGGTTATATCAGCGTCTCCGGTGTGCCGGAATTTTGTCCCGTAGGAGTTCTTTTACATGCCACTAAATCTAGTGACATGAGCCGGTCGCATTTAAGTACACTTAAATGCCGCATTTAAGCACACTTAAATGCCATCGACCTGGACCGGGATCAAACCCGCAACCTCTGGCACAGAAGGCCAGAGCTATACCAACTGCGCTACTCATGACGACACTAACCTATGATTGGGTTAATTTGATTTTAAAAGGACTTTAAAGCACGATTTACTTCAATAATACACATTATACTCTCCTGTTCCAAGTTCTTCACACCTCTATACCTACCTACCTTGCCTCCCGTTTCAGTTACCTGCCATCATATCATAATCTCTTCACACGCACGCAACATAGCCGCATACTATCCATACCAACACATAATACATCATCGTATTCATCATCATACACAATCTCGCTCTCGCGCTTGTGGAATACCCTACCCAGTGACATCAGAGACTGTCGGAATTTAGTAGCGTTCAAAAGCAAACTTATTAAGCATTTTCTTACTGCGTAGAGTAGGTTTACTTTTTACTTAATTAATATTTTTTTTCTCTTCTTAAATTTTACAATAAACTGTCTAGCTATTATTAATCAGTTAATCTTTTAGTACTTTGATCTTTATTGTATTTGTAAATTTAATATTAATTGTAATTATAATTGTAATTGTATTCTTAATATTGTAGTTGTAATCCTTTGGTAGAAGGGAAGAGAAGGCCTGATGGTCTTATCTCTACCAGCTTAAATAAATAAATAAATAAATAAATAAATTATGCTAAAATTTCCCCATCCATGGGGTAAATTGTGTATAGTTGAACTTAGGGTTATTATTATGATAAGATTAGGCCAAAAATACGTGAAAATGCAATAGAATTATTGTAGAAGATCACAGTGCTAACATACAAAAAACTGACTGGAAAATTTTATCATGGTAACTGGCTATGGGTCTCTAAACTTAAAAAGGCTGTTTTATACCCAAAATTACCCCAATCCACCTGCACAAAAATGTGAGGGCCATCACTATCGATGGAAGTTGATGATAATAAATATTATCATTAGGGCTCGGAATATGAGGAAAAATCTTTTTTTTTTTTTTTTTTTTTTTTCGAGTGAACGAAGACGAGACCCAGTGTAATATATGAGCGGTTCAGAGCAGAAGTGGTGTAAGTCAAGAATGGGTAATGAGGGTTAAAGTAAACATTCTGTAAAACACAGCGCAAAGTAGCAATTAATATTAAATTTATTTAAACTATTAGTAATCAGTGGATAGCAAGAAGGATATATTAATTGCTACTTTGCGCTGTATTTTGCAGAATTTTTACTTTAACCCTCATTACTCAATTTTGACTTACACCACTTTTGCTCTGAACGGCTCATATGTTCATTTTGGATCATTGTAGGCCAGAAAATGGTGGGTTTTATTTTGTCCTTTTTTGCCTTTTTCGGCGTTTTTCAGCTTATTGGTCCTTTTTAGCCCTTTTTAAAGGTCTTAATGTTTTTTTTTTTTGCAACTTTAGCTTCTATCGACCACATTTTTACTACCATTTTTACAATTCACCACGAGACCTCACTTGCTTCAAGTATGCACCAATGACATCCGTTGATGTGGAGAGAAGTTTTCTCGATGTTTCACAACGTGCTATCAGAAAACCGACGATCCTTTACACCTGAGAACCTGGAAATGACTATTGTAATATATTGCAATGCTGAGGTAAAGTTTACGAAGTCCGATTTCTGTAACCCTAGTGTGGTTAAGCCAGATATTCTAGTTATACTAATTTCGATTTCTTTCTCTAGGATGCCCATTGCGGGTTCACTGAATTCATTCTAGGTGGCAAAAATCGTTCATTCTAAATTCTCCAAGTACTTTTTTTTTTAACAAACACGGAATTCCTTTTTCAAATTATGTTAATCTAAAAAGTATATGTCTAAAAGACGAAGCATTTCATTCATGCAGTTTTTGTTTCGCACTGTATATTGTATACCACCAGAATTTTGTATTTTTCAAACATTATATTCATTAAATATGTAATTGAAACTGTAATTATTAATTAATTTGGATTACATTGTTACGTCCCTTTTTTCCAGTCTTTAGGTCCTTTTTATGATAACTGTAGGTCCTTTTAAAGGTCTTTTTGGGCAATTTATAGGTATTCAACTTCCGAGCCCTAATTATCATTAGCATTATTACTATGCCTGCTTGCTTACTTACTTACTTAGTTACTTACTTACTTACTGGCTTTTAAGGAACCCGGAGGTTCATTACCACCCTCACATAAGCCCCCCATTGGTCCCTATCCTGAGTAAGATTAATCCATTCTCTATCATCATATCCCACCTCCCTCAAATCCATTTTAATATTATCTTCCCATCTACGTCTCGGCCTCCCTAAAGGTGTTTTTCCCTCCGTCCTCCCAACTAACACTCTATATGCATTTCTGGATTCGCCCATACGTACAACATGCCCTCCCCATCTCAAACTTCTGGATTTAATGTTCCTAATTATGTGAGGTGAAGAATACAATGCGTGCAGTTCTGTGTTGTGTAAATTTCTCCTTCTTCCTGTACCTTCATCCCTTTTAGCCCCAAATATTTTCCTAAGCACCTTATTCTCAAACACCCTTAACCTATGTCGCTCTCTCAAAGTGACAGTCCAAGTTTCACAACCATAAAGAACAACCGGTAATATAACTGTTTTATAAATTCTAACTTTCAGATTTTTTGACAGCAGACTGGATGATGAAAGCTTCTCAACCGAACAGGCATTTCCCATTTTTTATTCCGTGTTTAATTTCCTCCCGAGTATCATTTATATTTGTTACTGTTGCTCTAAGATGTTTGAACTTCTCCACCTCTTCAAAAGATAAATTTCCAATTTTTATATTTCCATTTCGTACAATATTCTCGTAACGAGTCCATACCTGTGGAGTAACGGCCAGCGCGTCTGGCCGCGAAACCAGGTGGCCCGGGTTCGAATCCCGATCATAGCAAGTTACCTGGTTGAGATTTTTTCCGGGGTTTTCCCTCAACCCAATACGAGCAAATGCTGGGTATTATCGCCGCGCCAGCCACAGTAACGTCCGGCGAGTCTTTGATATTTATATGTCATTGTTTGTCGCTTGTGATTGTGGTTCTTTTAGTCCCACCGCTCCAATCATATTCTACAAAAAACGGTTGCCGCCAATGGCAATCCAGGATTGAATTTTGACGTGTACATATCAAGTCCACGTGGAGTAAGAACCAAGGTTGCCATTTTTAATAACAAATGTTCAGTTCAGTAAAGCACTTCAAGTGGAAGTTATAAGTTGGTGTTGATATTTAAGATGTGGAGGCCGTGGGAAGGCAATGATGAAGTTGAAAGTAATGTAAATGCGTATGCTCCTTCAACTAGTAGAAGTAAGACAATTACAGGTAGAACATGTATCGGGACATTGAATAAACAGTCTCAGAAAATAATTTGTAATGTGTATGCCTACGTCAAAAGTAATAAATTGGGCAAGGGACCGATTACAGAGACCGCAAAAGCTGTTGGATTAAGTAGGCAAGCCGTAAGCAGAGTTGTAGAAAGAGATCCTAAAACACCCAAAAAATGTAAAAATAAAAAACAGAAATTTGAAAAAGTTGATAACTTCACCTGCGATATGATTCGTCGAACGGTGTATGATTTTTTTAAAAATGGACAGTCGCCAACAGTTAGTGAAATATTAATAGAACTTCAAAAAAAGTGTGAATTCCCCTACAAAGAAACAACACTGAGAAAATTATTGAAAAAGTTAGGATTCAGGTTCCGAGTTCTTAACAAAAGACGCGTGATAATGGAGTCGTCGAGAATAGTAACGTGGAGGTACAAATATTTGAACACACTTCGTTCTAAAAGATCGGCAGGCCATAAAATTATATTTTTGGACGAGACATGGTATGACACACATGATGTCCCCAAAAAAGGTTGGGATAATGGGAGTTGCTCATGTGCCTTCAATGCCCCTGTATCTCGTGGGAAACGAATTATGGTTTTGCACGCAGGTAGTAGTGACGGCTGGGTTCCAAATTGTTTGTTCCTTTCAGCTAGAAATATAGGTGACTCCAAAACAGATTCACATGATGAAATGAATTCTGAAATTTTCGAGGACTGGTTTACAAACAAATTAATGAAAAATCTTCCAACAAGCCCTCCGTGTATAATTGTAACGGATAACGCTAGAGGCTACAGGCTACAGGCTACAGTTTAGGCTACCAAATAGATCCACAAGAAAGGATGATATTATTAGCTTCATGGTACAACACAATCTAGAAGTACCCAATCCACTCCCCACAATATCTGTATTGCTTGAACTCATAAAAGAAGCTAATATCAGTAGAGAGTTTGTCATTGACAAAATTGCAAGAGATTTCGGCCATGAGGTTTTGCGGTTGCCCCCATATCACTGTAATTGAAATGCTATTGAACTTATTTGGGCGCGCTTGAAACATGAAGTTCGAAAACAAAATGTGACTCCATCACGTAGTGACAGTGTATGCAGAACTATACGAGAATGTGTTGAACTAATAAATTCGGAATTGTGGACGAAGTGTGTTAACAGGACAAGAGAAATAAAACGCCAATATATTGTTCGCGATTCTGAAAACGACAGAGACTCGTTCATTATAAGCGTAGGTGACAGTGACAGTGAAGGAAGCAGTTCAAATGAGAGCTAGGATGTCAGGTAATTAATAACTGTAATTTAGATATTTATTTAATTAATGTGGTTAGATAGCATGAAAGTATTATTATTATTATTATTATTATTATTATTATTATTATTATTATTATTATTATTATTATTATTATTATTATTAGTTATAAAGTAGTCGAATTTCTCGTTTGTACGCCCCGCAGTTTGAAAAAGACGCGACAACATCGCTTTAGAACAGTATGCAATCGACAGGTCTGTTATTGTTGTTAACCTTTCTTTGATCTGCCGGTCGTTACTGTGGCTGGCGCGGCGATAACCCCGGACTCATTTCACCGGCATTATCACCTTCATATCATCCAGACGCTAAATAACCTAGATGTTGATACAGCGTCGTAAAATAACCCAATCTCGTCACGAGACATAATCATATACTTGTCTTTTCGGGATTTACTATGCCTGCTACTGTTGGTAAAATAATAATAAAGTTTCTTCCTTTCCTCATCCTCTATTACCCAGTGTAGCCAGTCTAGAGTTCTCCTGGTCTTCAAGATAATTTTAAGACCATAGTGTTGTTATCGCTCGCATATTGTTAGGGTTCGCTTTATTTCATTGCAGCCCGGAGTGTAGCTGTTATTACTACAGATATTCCAGAGCGTTTTATATCATCCATCAAGGAATCAATTTGTTCCTTTATCGCCAGTGCGTCCATCCTGCATCCCTGGAGCGCGTGTTTCCTTACACTGCAGTACGTGCCCTGCTTCCATCAGTCATCCTCCTTCTCCTCCTCCTCTTCAGCCTCTTCCCCAGTCATCAGGCACCCAGCTCTTCCCCGCTCCGGCTATCTTTCTTAACGTTAAATATCTCTTTAATCGTCGTTTATTCTAGCTTGTTTTTCTCATTATTTTCTTGTCTTGTGTACTTTAATTCCGCAATTGTAAAGCACCTTCGTTCTTAATTCCGTCTTTGGTGTCAGTTAATAATACACAAACAGATATTACAAACTTACATATTTGGAGTATTAATAATAAATTGTTATTTAATATTAATAAGCAGTGGCGGCTCGTGGTAAAATATTGTGTGTGTTCACAATTTTGTGTTCCAAAATCGAAGAGAGTTTGAAATCGTACGTTTAGCCTAATATGAAATGTCATTTTATTTATTTATTTTTTATTTAAATTTAAATATACAGAGTAAAGAATATAATTACAAAACAAACAAGAGAAATAGAAATAAAATAATACAAGCAATATAAAAAGAAGATACAGTAGTATTAACAAAATTTGAGACCGAATGAGCAGCGCTCGTGCTCGGTCGCAGTTCAGATATAATATTAAAATAAAAAATAATAACAATAATAATAAAAATAAATAAGTAAAATAAAATAGGAACTAAAATATAATTACAGCGGCAATGGAATTATATAATATAATATTAACACTAGAGAAGAATAATATCGCACGTGAAAAGTAGGACTAATATATATTTCAAAATTATAGAATACAAATATAATATAGGTTGATTAATTCATACACATATGCTATAAATTTATTTAATCAAATTGAAGATATTAACACGTTTCTAATTTTCTTGTTATATGTTAGTGGGCTACATGTTAGAAGTTCTGGGTGTAATTTAGGTAAAGCATTGTACAACCGAGGGCCAAAATTTATGCTATGCTTTAGACCAGCAGATGTGAGACATTTAGGTTCTACTAATGTTGAATTAATATTTCTTCTTGTGTCATAATTGTGTGTCTGTAATACAAACTTATTACGATTTTTATGATAAAATTGTAACAGCGTATACTTATAAATTTGTTCAATATTAAATACATTAAATTCAGAATAAATTAATTTAGTTGGATAATCGAAACGTTTCTTCAAACAAATTTTAATTATTCGTTTTTGTAGTAAATTTAACGGACTAAGATTAATTTTTGTACTTCCACCCCAAACAATTATACCACATTGAATGATAGACTGAATAATGGCCAAATAAACATTTCGTAGAACTCTAATAGGTAAGTAGCATCGAAGATTAACGAATTTATAAATTGTTTTACGAAGCCTCTTACAAAGATAAGTAATGTGATGAGGCCATTTTAAATTCTGATCAATAATGATGCCCAGATATTTGACATACGTGGCTTCTTTCAAAGGTGGACGTTTACAACTTTCGGGTTCTAAACAACTTTCACTGTGTATTATTAGTCTTTATTTATCGCTAAATTTTAAATTTTGAACACTGGCAGCTGTTAACGAAAAAGGAACTAAAGTTGATTTAGATATATTTAAAGAAAGGAAGTTGGAATTAAGCCATTTTTTAACAAATACTGAAAATAAATACTGTATCATCCGCATATGAATATATAGATCCATTAAATTTTTCTAAATTTATATTTAGCAGATGATTACCATATATTAGAAATAAAATAGGTCCCAAAATTGTTCCTTGCGGTACACCTATATCAATATATTTGTATTCACTAAATTGATCTTCAGGTTTGGTCATTTGCCTTCTGTTACTAAAATATGATTGGAATAATTTTAAAACTATACCTCTAACTCCAATAGTATGTAGTTTGTCCAAAAGTAAATTATGATTGATAGTGTCAAAAGCTTTCCGTAGATCCAAGAAAATACCCAAACATATGTTTCCGATATCTAGTTCATTGATAATTTTTCCAGTAACATTAATAAGAGCATCATCAGTAGAAATATTATTGCGGAAACCAAACTGATTTTTAGAGAGGATTTTATGTTTTTCTAAATAATTTATTAATCTATTCTTTAAACATTTTTCAAGCAATTTGGAAAATGTTGGAAGTAAAGATATAGGTCTATAGTTATTTAAATTATTTTTAACTCCATATTTATATATTGGAATTACTATGGCACATTTCAAAACATCTGGGAATATACCTTGCACAAAACATAAGTTAAAAATACGAACCATGGGTTTTAATATATATTTGATAATAATTTTGAAAGTATTATTCTTAATTCCATCTATACCAGGTGCAACATTATTTTTTAATTTCTTAACCAAAATAATAATTTCATCTTCAGTTACAGGGAAAAGAAACATGGAGGAAGCTAAATGTTCATCTTGTGTCTCATTTTGTAGAGAAGAGTTATGTCATGATTCCAATATTTCACTACCGAAAAAACCGTATATAAATTCAAAACAACATGTAATAATAATAATAATAATAATAATAATAATAATAATAATAACAATAATAATAATAATAATAATAATGAAACCCAGTCTTTTTATTTCAAATTTTTCCTCGTAAGCCGATTTACCCAGTTCTTTACTGTTCAAAATTACTTGAACAGAGCTCATTGTTTACGTTTGTTAAAAATTAATACATACCACAATTTCGTTATTTACAAAAGCGTGTATTCAGTAATATATTTTGATTCACAACACACTGATACACTATAGCCTATACCAGTACTGTAATCCCATTCGCATAGATTGATTACTATAAATACATACCAGTAAATATTATTCTTAAATAATATACACTAACATACAGATATTTAAATTCATACCACCATCACATTAAGCCAGCACGTGTTTGAAAGCCAAACTATGCTATTATGTTGACACTGAAGTATAGTAATTCACAAACTACACTCTAGTAGCAGCACTGTACACACACCCACACAAAGTAAACATTCCGACAGTGAGATGCTGACAACTACAGGCTAAAATACTGACTATTAAATTTCCTCCTCGAGATATAGCACGTGAACGATAGGCATCGATCCACCATACATCTGTAGGATAGATCCACTGTTCACTTAACGCTTTGTGCTCTTGACGAGTCATAAGCGACCAGCGAAAGACAATTTTCTCCCGCGCATGCGTGAAATTCCTGTAACCTTCTTGAAAAGAGCACGGCTTGTACGTGAACGGATGATGCCAAGTTTACATAAGAAGTTTATGCAAGATGCGGGAAGTTTAAAATACTCGATTCTAGTGTTATACATCCCCACTACGTCAATACGGTATTAAATAATGAAACTAGTCGTGCATTAATGGAAACAAGGTGTTCACGTGCTCTTGTGCTCTTATTGACGCACCGCCACTGTTAATAAGTGTATACATATGACCTTTTCTAGATTGAAAAATACAATTAAATTTTCATATAAAATAGAGGCAAAAGTTTTACCAGCAGAAAATGAACATAAAGATTTAGGTATATTATTTAGGAATAATTTTACATTTAATAGTCATATTAATAATATTATAAATTTGTCCTATAAAAGTTTAGGTTTTGTTATGAGACATTCTTGTAAATTTAAAGTCAAAACTATAATAATTTTGTATAATTCCATTGTTCGATCTAAATTAGAGTATGCTGCTGTTATCTGGAACCCAGTTACTAACAAATATATTCTGTTACTAGAAAAAATTCAAAATAAATTTCTAAAATGGTTATATTACAGACTTTATAATGATTATCCTACCTATGAGAGTTATGCTACAATGCTTCAACATTTCCATTTTACTAGTTTGCAAATTCGACGAAATTGTCAATCTTTAAACTTTCTTTATAAAATTATTAACAATAAGTTGGGTTGTGTTGGTTTATTTTATTATATAACATTATATGCACCTAAGCTTAAAACGAAATTTCGAAATTTATTTTACATACCAAGGACAAATACTGAATCCCACAAAAATAACCCAGTTTTCCAAGTGTTACAGTTATACAATAAATTATGTACATTCTCATCCTAATGTTGATATTTTCAATATGAATTTCTCTATATACAGAATTATTTGTTATCATATTTTACAGAATATTGTTGTTAGTTAATTTGAAGCTACTTTTACACCTTATTTTAATTTCTCTTTTTTCTTTCTCTTATTTCTATTTTGTTTCAGTTTTTAATAAGTGTATATTTCCTTTTCCTTGTTTATGTTTTATACATTAATTTGTTAGTCGTGAACATTGTAATTGGGCTTTGCCTGTTATGTTCAACAACAAATAAATAAATAAATAAATAA
Source organism: Periplaneta americana (assembly GCF_040183065.1). NCBI lineage: Eukaryota > Metazoa > Arthropoda > Insecta > Blattodea > Blattidae > Periplaneta > Periplaneta americana. The sequence goes on from NC_091120.1 coordinate 48,072,849, forward strand.
ATAAATAAACAAAATTCTGGCCAAAAGAAAGTGATTTATGCAAGTAGTTCCGACTGTGCAACCTTTTCTATTCTTTTTTTTTTTTTTTTTTACTTTAGTTGGCGAGGTCAAAGGGAGAGAAATGTTTAGAAAGAATGGAAATTACTTTTTAAAAGTGGTCGATACTCAAAATCTTTACTGGTTTCAATGTTACAACGAGTTAAACAAAGGAGCGTTTTCGCTTGGCGGAGTACTCGCGACTCAACCTTTTGTCTGTTGGAATCTCAACGAAATAGTAATATACGTTACAAGAGCGGTATGTTGACGTTTTCATGTTCGAGGAAAAGATTGAAAAAGCGAAACGTAGTTGAGCTTTTTTAATTTCCGAGAACATGAAATCAAACATACCGCTCGTGTATCGTACATTATTTTGTGCGAAGATCGTTTATTACATACGTGAAAGACGAATTTCTAATTAGTTGCAATGAAATCTCCATCTTGGTTTCTGTTTAATGACGGCAACTTTAGAAAACAAAAATATCTATACTCCAGCAGGCCGTGATATACATGTCTTTTTTTTTCCCCCCAGTCTATAAATGCGAACTTAAAACAAATGGTAAGGTTATGTAAGGATTTATTTTTCATTTTAATATTTTAACAATATTATTTATATAACATATTGCAGTAATAACATCGGCATCTGGAGTCTTGTTGATTTTTTCACGGCTTCCGTAATGTTACTTGTATCAGGAATGCAATAAGTTTCGTGGAGTAGTAGACTTTACCTAATTTTTGCAAATATTTAAAAACAATAATTAACAATGCAATTTAGGTGAAATTGCAGTGGTAAGTTTCCAATTTATAATTATTACTATGTTAAACGTCTCTAAAAATAATATGTTAAAAGCCTAAAGCAGCAAAATGAATGTCGCGCTTAAGCGGTAAGAAGAGGGAAATTGTTATGTGTGTTACGTTGGGAATACTGAATGTGGTATTTCACACTTACCGCGTATTGGTTCTGTGCGGAAAACAAGCAAATACGCACGATCTGACACAAAATTCTTTCCTGAGCCTCCTTGTACTTCGGCCTGAATTTATCCACCTTGAGCTGTTGTAAGTAGATTAATATCGTCTACAGCGGTAAATATCAAACGAGTTGCCATGTTTTAACACTGAACTGAATTAGACCTACGGTAAACCTAGTTCACGTCCACGTTATCCGCCTAGAGATAGCGGATCCGCTATTGAAATAACCTGAGGTGAATGCTTCTGATTGACTCTTTCATCAATGACGTCACCATAACGTTAACCGTTTAGAGTACAGTGGAACTCCACAAATAGACACAGCAAAGGTCCGTGTGCGAGACGAGGTACGAACGCTGGCCTTCTACGGCAGCGGTGGCGAAAATGTAATCGTGCGCCGAGCCACTTTGTAACCTGCAACGTGCATAGCACCTATGGAGGGAGGCGGACACCCGAAGGGGAAATAAAGCAACTGTCTAACTTATTAACGGACTTTTATTTTCTTTACGCCAAGCACTTAAATATAATTTTATACAGTATAAGGCTACGAACTAATGTTAGTACGTGTAACGAAGAAAGAAATGAACAATAAATTAACAATATCACAACCTAAAATTAACTGCCTTCAGAATGTCTCTGCGATAAAGTTTCAAAATTAGGAATTATGTCACTTACTGCCAGTCGTAGTTGATCACGAAAGTATTTGTCTGTCAGTCGTAATCTAAATTTGGTTTTTACTATTTTAATTGTTGAAAATAATTTTTCACAAACGTAAGTTGTAGCGAACATGGCTTCAACAGAGCAAGCGAAAGAACGAAGCTTCGGATATTTATTTTTTGGCAAAGATTTGAAAGTTCAACATTTGTCAAGTCCTTACTTCTAGCTATCATTTGACATCACATAGTAAATCAGTGAGTTCAAATTGAAGAGCATACCGCATTATTCGTACATCTGCTGAAAAGGATCGACGTACAGAGATGATGATGATGATGATGATGATGATGATGACAACAACAACAACAACAATAACACTTAATCTTTTAATGTTTCATCAGTAACATGTAGTATAATGCCGTTTTATGTTATGCAACCGTTTTCCTCGTAATACTTGTGAACAAATCATACATTTAATATTCTCATCATATAGACAGCAAAAAAATTCGTCCTCCCATCGTACTTGGAACTTTCGTACATGGTTTCGAGAGAGACATATGCCACTCGCAGGTCAGAGACAAATACAAATGGAACGGAGTTTGATTCCAGTGAGTGAGAGGATGGGGTTTGGTGGCAGTGACGTCGCCAGGATCAGAGCAAGGGGGGCGAGGATGGGGTGCGAGATTTAAAAATGGGGTGCGAGCTGTAAAAATGTGGTACATAAAAAATCCAAAATGTTCTTTCATGCACTTGCGCGCATACTATACATTTGTTTATTATTAATAATAATAATAATAATAATAATAATAATAATAATAATGTTATTATTATTATTATTATTATTATTATTACTATTACTATTATTGCTCATCACATTCATTACGATACACTATGGGACGTAGTTGTTTTTTCACATCCAAGAAATTGTTTGTTTGTTTTTGTTCTTCAAAATAATTTATTCCTAGTATTTTGTTAATAAATTGCCCTTCGGGGTGCGGAAAGGGGTGCTCCGATTTTTATGGGGTGCTTGCGAACCCTTTCGTACCCCACTAGCGACGTCCCTGGTTGGCGGAGGTTAGAAGCACAGCTACACTGCGAGCCACAATGTCTCGCGAGTCACGTTCTCGCCACGGCTGTTCTACGGAGTACTGCGGACATTGGTAAACATAAGGGCTGTACAATGTTTTTATGGCGTGCGGACCGAAACCTAAATAATTAACGTATATAATTTTAAATAATATATTGTAGTATATGCAAAATATATAACAAAACAAATCCGTGATTAAGTATAATATATACTTGATACATCTGAAACATAAAACAATCTTCTGGAGGAAAAACTCTCTGAATGTATCTACATACGGGGTTTTCATTTCAAAACTTCCCACTCTAAATAACTAGTTAATTAAATTGAATTCAATTTAAACCAAAAAAATACGTGAATTTAGATATCAAGGGGGAGTCTTAAACAAGGCTTAATTGCATTTTAGATTTCACCCCCCACCGCCAGGTTTGAAATTTCAAATGGCACCCCTATATTTTTATTCTTGAATATGAAAGAGCATTCAATTGTTTATACACCACATTCATTTTGTTTTCGCATCTTTTCTATCGTCGCCTGGCAACCTGCATTTTTGTTATTGTTTATTAGACGAAGAGAATAAAGCTACAAAAACTTATTGAGCATTTCTTGTAATAGTTGTGTTTGTGTATTAAATGACTTCAAAATGGTGTATACCCTTCAAGAGAGAACATAACTCATCCCTAATGATTAAATTTATGAAATACACAAAATAAGCTGTGTTTTCATCCTACAATCAACCGATAATAACAAAGTTTCTTATAATCACTACAGAATGCCTCGTAATTAGATGAATTTTGTTTTATCCTATTCATTCACCCTTTTTTTAAAACGTTCCAATATTTGTAACTTCTGCTTCAACATAAGATCCTGGGCCAGGTCGATGGCATTTAAGTGTGCTTAAATGCGACAGGCTCATGTCAGTACATTTACTGGCATGTAAGAACTCCTGCGGGACAAAATTCCGGCACATCCGGCTACGCTGATATAACCTCTGCAGTTGCGAGCGTCATTAAATAAAACATAACATTTTCAACATAAGTAGGCCTACACATTTTTGTTCCCTGCCTTGCTGCCAACGTGTATGAGCATCTGCACACTACTGCACTGGTTCAACTGGTTAGCCCTGTGCAGCACGGGACAGGATGCGGTGACTACCTTGTATCGTGAAGTGTACGAGAGTGAGCGTCTATTTGTGGAGTTCCACTGTACCAGTAGAGTGCGAAAATTATCTAATGAAACATTGCGTTAACGTTAATGGAGGGCATCTCTGTGACATTATATTCAAAAAGTGAGTCCAGTATTGAAATACCAAGATTCTAACGTGCCTAAAATTGTTCAATGATGTTTTTTTTCCTTGTATGATAAATGTTACGTCATTTTGAAAATAGGAAACAAATGCCGTACTTTATTAAACAAATATTAACTGTAACACATCGGTTGACTACGTGGGAACCTAATAGGCCTACATCTGATCTTAATTAAAATTCTGACGTTCGGAAGAGGATGGAATATTGTTTGTCAGAATTATCTGCGTTTAATAGTACATTATGCAACGAGCCTATAATGATAGTAATTAAGAATCGAGTATGGATGTTTATGAAACGAGCGCAAGCGAGTTTCATAATTTTCATACGAGCTTCTTAATTACCATTATAGGCGAGTTTCCTACGACTTTTTATGCTCGACCATATTTCTAACTTGAAATTATTCAGATGTATACATTTTATTTGTAGGTATCTGACAAGATCGGAAGTGACCTTCTTCTAGGTCGTGAATTGTGAGATGTGCGCAGACGCGAAAGTATTGATTTTTTCCCGAGGAACAATAATGTCATTGACCTTGACGTAGTCCCGTTAAATTTGATAATATTATAATATTATAACATTGATTATTGAATTCGACATTGAAAAACGAGATGACAAATTGAATTTATTTGAATATTATTTACAATTAACGCTAATTATTATAGTAACAGAACATAACCTTCTGCGACAGTATTGGATTTCCAGCCTCCGTGACTTTTCGCTAATTCTCTTTCGATTGCATATCCGAGAATAATCGATACTTGCGGTTTTATAACGGTACAAAGCTGACTTGTCATTGGCTGAACACATGTAAGCTGAGTTATCATTGGCTGAACACCTGTACTTTAATGAGTAGGTGTACTTTAATGACATGCATTAAAGGACTGCTACCAGATGTATAATTAGTACATTTCGGCATGGTCGAGCATAAAAATATTACATTTATTAGTCTGTGAAGTACAACTTTTCATTATATTAAGAAAGCAGTGATCCATATACATGTCAGTGGTTGTTCAGTATGACGTATCATTTCAATTGAACGATTCTCGTGAGAATCCAAGCAAATAGAACGGCAAATACGACCGCACGTCTAAAATGTCAATACCGTGCTCTTGTTGGCAGTCCTTTTTATTTCAATCGTATAGATTACAAATGTCGGCAACGAGGAAATAGGACTAAAGGATGCTGTTCCTTACAAATGATGTGGAATTGAAGCTGCGTAAGACTTGTTTATTCTTTACCGACTGTTTGCATTTCTGACTTTTCATTATATTTGGAGTCTTTCTCGAAAATACATGTTTTTCAGCTTCAGTGACACACAGAACACTGTAAGTAGACCTACAGCGTGCCCCATAAGTCCCGCACCATAAACGATCCCGAGTGAGCGGCTTCTTGGAAAGACGGAAGAGGACGCGGAAAGTTCTGTCCTGCGATTAGACTAATGTTTATGTGAACGGCGAAGTAAACCGGAAAAATTTGCGCTACTATGACCCGTGTCGGGAATCTATAGAGTAGAAAGGCGAAACAAGACCTTTGCGCAAGTGGTATGTGGGAGGGCTAGGACCAATGACCGCTCTTGGGGCAATCGCTAGCAATCGCTTGCAGGGATTGGATCATTTCTATCCCAACTCTACTCTACATTCTATCACGAGCATCTTACCCAGGCCTGCAGAAGTCGTAAGTAGGGGAAGTATGACGTCAACTTCACTCCACTTCTATTGTGGATGATCGAATTTTGCGTGGAGTTGTTTACATTCTTTGCGTGTGGAAGGTTCATCAGTGGCGGCACTGTAATTTAAAAAAAAATGTAATAAAGTCATTGCGTTTATAATGCTTTATGTCGTTTCAAGGTTTACGATTATGTTAAATTTCCTGTCGCTAGTTTATTTGAGATTTCTTTGCACCTAGCTTGCTATAGGTTTTCCAAAACTTTCCTCCTATCATCACCTACGGAAACATAAATTGTAGTATTTAAGTAATGAACCTTGCAAGTTAATATAAATGTCACTATTCATTTCAATACAAAATGAACACAACGAGTGATGTCCTTAATTTAACAATATATAAATAAATAATCAATATGCAGTTCGTAATAATGAACTTATCCGAAAGTTTGTCTATTCCATAATCTTCAATATGGGCTTTGTTGAAATGCCGTTTAATATTGAAATGACGAGTAGGAATAAATTGGATGAGACACAGTAAATAAGCAATTCTTTCGTCTTCTTCAACAACAAAATAATCATATTCCCATTTCCTTTGGAAGTATTATTTCTTCAGGGGTTTAGATTTTGCCATGTTCCAGTTATATTCAAACTGTAGTACACGTATTGTGTATTTATTTCTTTGTTTGTTTGTGTGTTCATTCGTTGGTTCGCTGATTGCTTCGTTCGGCTGCAGTGCGTTACAATTTGAATGACAGCATTGACCTCCGGTCATATAGCTATCACTCACTTATCAACATAAAATGCATGGATATATATATAATATCTCCATAGGTATTCTCTTACTTTCCATCGGCTCATTTGTATTTCTTGATAGCGTATTGTGTACCTGCCGCCGCGAAAATGAATGTTGATATACCCGAACGCAACTAGGACGCTATGACTTAGCGCCCTCGAACTGATGCTGCCCGCAATACACTCTGGCACAGATAGATTCCGCCCCTATATGCGTGAAGTTACTTCAGATTCCTGGGACGAACCATAGTCCGACCGACCAGAATCCACATTGGTTTACTGACAACAAGGAACAAGGCGCCGACCGCGTCATGGTTTGGTGTGGTCTGTGGAAAAACCGAGTTGTGGGCCCCTACTTTTGTTAAGAGACTATCAGTAGCGAAACATACCTGGCTATGTTTGAAAACTCATTAATTCTCGACTTGGACATAGGCTAATTGGTTCGCGTTCGCAGTGATTCATGCAAGACAGGGTACTTCTTATGAAACTCAGGTACGTCCTTGACTGAATTAAAACTTTCGTCAATGGGTTCGCCATAGGGGACACGTGGAATGGACTCCCCGATCCCCGGATTTGAATCAAATGGGTTTTGCAGTGTAGGGCCACCTCAAAGCGAAAGTGTAGCCTACAGTGTCAAAATCAGGGACAAACAGCATCTGCATGCGCGAATTGCTACTGAGTGCCGTGATTTTTCGTCGGACTTGATAATCCACATCCTGCGGAACATTGGTCAACGCCTACAGTTATGTTTTGACATTGGTGGTCATCACATTGAACAAATATTTCAATTCAGCCTATAGTGCGGAACTTTTGTGCCACTCTGTAGTATGTATGTATGTATGTATGTATGTATGTATGTATGTATGTATGTATGTATGTATGTATGTATGTATGTATGTATGTATGTACTTACGGACGTACGTATGTAGGTCTGCAACTTTAATACAAATTAATTTTATTTCCTAGAATATCTCTGTCTATAAAATATAATAATGAATAAATAAATAAATAAATCAGTAAACAAAGAATCACTGAAATAAATAAATATATATTACCTTAAACTCTCCAGCAATATCCTTAATATTTGCGCCATTCTCATGGCGTTGAATAATATTTACTTTGTCAGAAACACTCAGACGTGAACGTGTTTGTAACATGATGCCTTACCAGTATGCGGGGGCTTGAATTCTCGTCACAACAACAGACCAGGTTGTGCTGTTTTTCTGCTTCCTTTAGATTCGCATTCTACTAAATAGGCGGAGCAGAGTATTAAATATATACAGTGTATATATATATATGTATACCCATATATATATATATATATATATATATATATATTTCCGTAAGTATTGTTCAGGTATCTGTTCCATGTTTATATCAAGTCGCAGTTGAATAACATCTTTTTAAATTATATTGCAACCCTCCATGGATTATATTTAACTCTGCCAAGTAAGATATGTATAATATGCGGAGTTAGTATTAGCACAGTCTAGTATATACAGTCACGAAGCTTGAGTTGTGAGGGTGCTAAGAACAATAGACTGTGCAGGTACTATTTCGCATTGTCTGTAAGGAGGCGATATTAGCGATCCTAGTGGTTAGCAACTATCTGTGGATGCATATTTACTACGTATTGAGCTTCGTGACTGTATATACTAGACTGTGGTATTAGTGTTTTAGTATTTATTTATTTAACCTGATAGAGAAAAGGCCGTCAGGGCTTCTCTGCCCCTCTACCAGGGGATTACAACTATAATATGAAGAATAAAATTACAATTAATATTAATTATTATTAATATTCATTCCCGAACTTGTACAATCAATGACTCTGTGACCAGAATTAATGAAGATCTAGCATCTGTAGCTCAATGGGCGCAAAAATTTGGACTCAGACTAAACCCAGACAAATCACAAGCTATAATAATGGGCCACCAACGAGCATTAAACAAAATAGATCTAGCCACTGTATCAAATACAAAAATAAATAATACTACAATTTTCAAAGTCAAGTGACCTACATATTATGTAAGAAAACTTTTTCCATAATTCATTCCCTCAAACACTTAACCAATGTTTTACCTCTCAGCCTTAAAAAGAACCTGATCCAAACTTTAGTGATGCCCCACTTCGATTATTGCGATTCTTTATTCACGAATCTAAATACTGATCTTGCCCATAGACTACAGCGTGATCACAATATCTGCGTTCGTTTCGTTTGTAACATTAGAAAATTCGATCATGTAACACCGTCACTAGAATTGTTGTCTTGGAGTCCACTTAAAGAAAGAAGATTCTTCAACTCTCTCTTATTACTATTTAAAATCATCCACACCTCCACACTCTCTTACCTAGCATCTCGTTTTGTTTACCTTTCACTACCTCGAACCCGGAACATGTACCTTCTCTCTATTCCTCTGCACAGAACATCCTTCTACTCATCATCTTTCAGCATATCTATTCCACGCCTCTGGAATTCTCTCCCTGACCACGTCAGAGACTGTCGGACAATATCAAAATTCAAATTTAAATTAAAAAATCACATTCTAGTTCGTGGAATTGTTTGTTGAACACATGTCAGGTTGCGCAACTTCACCTTAACCCATGACATATAGTAAATATTGTAACTATGCTGTTGTAAAATTGAAAATTAATATGTAATGTATTTATTATTATTATTATTATTATTATTATTATTGCTATTATTATTATTATTATTATTATTATTATTATTATTATTATTATTATTCTTATTATTATTGTCAGTTATCAATATCATCATTGCTATCTCTGTTTTCTTTCTTTTCGTTGTATTAGCTCGATGAGAGCACTATAATGTACTTTTGACTCTGTTGACCCTCTATAGGGCTTTAACTTAATTTGTATCATTTTCACCAGTGTTTGTATTTCTTTTTTGTATTTATATATGCTATCTGGTAGGGTGGAAGAGAAGGCCTTATGGCCTTAATCCTGTCAGATTAAATAAATTATTATTATTATTATTATTATTATTATTATTATTATTATTATTATTATTATTATTATTATTATTATTAAATTTACAATTACAATAAAAATCAAAGTACGAAAAGATTACCTGGTTAATGAAAGCTAGACAATTTATTATTTAAGTTAAGAACAAAGAATATTTTTTGTATGTACTGAATTATAAATTAAAATTGTATACTGATGAAATTACCGGAATTAAAATATTTTGTGATATGTATAGGAATGGACTCGTTCACATTGTTGTTCATAGAATTTGCATGGCAACACAAGTCGAATTTTCATTCCACAATACTTTTTTTGCGTAAATATGTCTTTAAGTTCGGTCCATTACTAGTGTGCCATCTCAGAGAAACGACCGATATATTTTCAGTCCAGTTTTGTCGCGCCTGTAATTTCTAAAATACACGACATATTCCAATGAAGTAACCGGCTATTGACAAAGGATCTGAGCCAATCCATAGCTCAGTGAACTGGCAGATTATCACCAAGGAGACTGAGATTTGATTCGATCCGAAAGTTTCCGAAAAAACTTGTGGAGGTTATAACGGCTGTGAAGAAGGTTTCCTTAGAGAACTTCGCTCTGTTATCCTTTTAATTTCACAGTCCCATTATCATCAGACCGTCACTTTAAACTCTTTGTAGTCTCTGAGGTGGTGAAGAAAGTGAATGTGAACGGAGTGAGATCTCCCAGGCAGAAGAGCATTGCTTTGATTAAATGGACCCTGTGCTTCGTTTCTTCTGGCTGAACCTTTGTAATGAAATTACGGGCGTTTGTATCGGATCCTCGTTTAAACATGAGGCGGCGGCACCTCGATCGGTGTGATTGGACGTATGACCGACATGCCGGAGCTCTGCCAAAAACAGCACCACTGCGCCAGAGTTGAGAAAACTTGTGTTAGTGCACTCATACTGCGACCTGATTATTATTGGAGTATGTCAACATCTCTCTTGTTATCACGAGCTCTTCAGAATAATTCCTTTGTACAAGGTTCTTCAAACGTAACGCATAATTGCAATTAAAATTGAATGACAGGATTTTTTTACAAAAAGCTCATACACATCAAACCTCCTATTTGAAAAGGAATATTTTGCTGCAAACGAAATTTTTTGCTACTATTATTGTGTGAGTTATGATGTCTTCGAGAAAATATTTTAAATTACGTCTTACGGTCTTTGATATCTTACACACCGTATTTTATCTATCTATCTATCTATCTATCTATCTATCTATCTATCTATCTATCTATCTATCTATCTATCTATCTATCTATCTATCTATCTATCTATCTATCTATCTATCTATCTATCTATCTATCTATCTATCTATCTATCTATCTATCTATCTATCTATCTATCTATCTATCTATCTATCTATCTATCTATCTATCTATCTATCTACCTATCTACCTACCTACCTACCTACCTACCTACCTACCTACCTACCTACCTACCTACCTACCTACCTACCTACCTATCTATCTATCTATCTATCTATCTATCTATCTATCTATCTATCTATCTATCTATCTATCTCTGCCTCTGTCTCTGTCTCTGTCTCTGTCTCTGTCTCTGTCTCTGTCTCTACTTACCTACCTACCTATGTATTTATTTATTTATTTAGCTAATGAGTACAAATTAAATTTATAAAACATAAATGTTTCTAGCCACTACTGTAAGAGCTAGGCTCGTATACGGTGCGGTCTTAGCCAATAATATAACGTAAAATTTACAAGGACAGTTTACTAAATACTGTAAGTAATTTAATTCAAACCAATAAATAACACACAAGAGCAAAAAAGAAGAAAGAGAAAGAGAGAGTAAAAACACATTTAATATAAATTGACAATCAGACAGAAGCCAGTGATATTTAATAAAAAAATGAATATAGTCGACAGAAATAAAAGGTAAAAAAAATACATTTGTTAATATTATATATCATTAATAATTTTATAAATTTCTTTTCTAAAAGCTTCAATTTTAAAATATTTCAAATTTGGAAAATGGTTTGTAATTTTATTATAAAGTCTTGGGTCGAAACTGACACCATGTTTAAGAGCTTCACTTGTATGACCTTTAGGCTCAATTAATTAATTTGTTTTGTACAGAAGCACTATAGGCTACAGAGTGTACCAAAAGTCTCCATACATAGGAAATGTAAGTTCAAAATAAAAATAACACAACTTGCTCAATATGTCCAACCTGCTCCCCTGATATCATACCTCTTGATTTTTACCCCTGAGGGTCATATTGTTTACTTGATTATTTAACGACGCTGTATCAAGTACCTACGAGGTTATTTATCATTGGTGATAGCGAGATGATATTTGGCGAGATGAGGCCGAGGATTCACCATAGATTACCTGACATTTTCGTTAGAGTTGGGGATAACCTCGGAAATAACCCAACCAGAAAATCAACCCAAGCGGGAATCGAACTCGCTCTCGAACGCAACTCCTGATCGGCAGACAAGTGCCTTAGCCGCCTGAGCTACGCCAGCGTCTGATGTCATCTTAAGTCGTAGGTCTACCAGGAGAAAACCCAGGACTCTCAACATCTGAAAGGTGTCGGGAGAAAACAGGGAATGTCACGAAACATCATTATCGAGGAAAAAAAAAAAAAAAAAACAAGTTTTTACATCTGAACATTCCTGGTTTTTAACCAGTGTACAAATGTGTCCTTACATGGACACGATAAATCGCAATATAGCGAACGCTAGTAGGGGAAGTTATCCCCACCCACATGAAATGTGCATTCGACACAACACTCTCCTATCACGTAGAGTGTCTGGTGAGCTAGTAGGGGAAAAGTGGAAAAGGGTCGTGGGCGGAGCTTAGCGTTCGCTGTATTACGATTTTACCCACGGACATCTCCACATTTAAATTATTTGTGATTGCACAGTTCTGTAGTCCCAGTTGCCACCTATATAACGTAAAATCGCTAAAAATAGACATTCCTTGCTTTCCTCCAACACCCTTCATCTGCATGTGCTTATCGCCGACGCCTGTCATATAACGACGGACATGTTGCAGCTTTTGCATCGGAACAGGTTGGAACCTACCTCTGTCTGACTCTCGAAGTCAGTTATATTGAGCACATTATGTGACATTTCTATTTTAACTGACATTTTCTATGTATTAAAACTTTTGGGACATCCTGTAGTACAGCCTTGGGCACAACGGGGAAGTGAAACGTAACTCAGAAACCTCCAACCTTGTCTTTTTCGCTTACATTGCCTTATAAACAAACGCACATTACGCATTGTGCATCAGTGATGGATTTCAGGCGACAAGCGAGACCCGAAAGTTCGTAAAAACTGTTATGCCTGCCTAATACAATCCGTCGCTGAGCAATGCTTACCTTCTCTCTATCGTCTTAGCCGGGGAAGATGGAGTGGAGAATTAAGAGGAAATCTACATGACTCAATTGAGCTATTAGTGCCCAGGCCTGCTATAGTAACAATTTTATTGTTGTTAGATTTTGTTAGTCGTCGTGTTATGATAGCAGTTTGTTGAAATCAACATAAAACAAGACGTTCTTAATGGAATGTGGGAGAATTTAAATCCTGATGATAGGATTTGGTGACAAGACTACACAGCAAGAGATATGCACACTTTTTAACGAAATCCATCAAAATCGTCTACATATTTCTCAGTGAACTATGAGTCAAATAGAAGCGAAATTCAGATAATGTGAACTACTCAGGGACATGTTCTGGGATCCAGTCGTCATGGAGACCTTCTCAGAAATTCTCATCATAAGATTCGTTCTTTGATTGCGGAAGAATAATTTCTCTTTGTAAACTACCAACTTTAATGAGGAAGTTCACTGCCTGGCTGTGAATGATAGAACACAGGATAGACATAGCTAGGACAATATCAGAAAACTGCATAGTGGGCTGTATTGTGGATTCGACCATTCGTTTCGAAATCATAAATGTTAACTGAAAGAGGCAGAAGGAGAAAAATTCCATCTATGTTCCTATCATACTTTATTTTAAGGATAAAATGTTCACTACAAGAGAGTCGGCCTCGGTAGCGTAGTTGGTATAGCGCTGGCCTTCTATGCTCGAGGTTGCGGGTTCGATCCCGGCCCAGGTCCATGGCATTTAAGTGTGTTTAAATGCGACAGGCTCATGTCAGTAGATTTACTGGCATGTAAAAGAACTCCTGTGGGACAAAATTCCGGCACATCGGCGACGCTGATATAACCTCTCCAGTTGCGAGCGTCGTTAAATAAACCATAATTTAAATTTTTCACTATAAGAAATCGAGGTTATCGGTCTTATGGCCGTAGCTTTTGGTACCATTCCTCATTATTTTTCGAAAGTCTGGTCCTGCTTTGGTCTGAAGAAAGATACTTATTTAAGGAAATCATCCTCACGACTTGGCGTGAATCATAGCAATTCTAAGAAGTCATTTATGTAGCTTTTGAATTCTATGTTTAAAGAATTGTTATTGTTAACTTTCTCTGTGTCAATTTTTGTTCCTTATCGTTTTTGTTCTCTTTTTTTAAATCCTATCTTTAGTAGGGGAAACGCGGCTAAAACCGCAGTACGGGTAATTCCGCAGTAGTGCATATATGATTTTACTGCGGCTTTACAATAACGTGAACGTAAGTTTCGAGACGCTGTCAACAGGAGGCATGTCCTCTGCAGTGCTATAGAAAAAATCGAGGATATTGGTCGACACCTCTGTCGGCAATACAGTGAAACATCGAAAGTTGGCTGTTTTTCGTCTTTTGCTACACAGCTGTGAAGAAAGTGAGCATTGTTACATATAAATTGTTCCTTTTATGTTACTGTCATAATGTATTTCATAATTATTTACGACTGCGGAATTAGCCGAGTCCTATTGCGGATTTATCCGCACTGTTGCGGAAATACCCGAGTTGTTCTTTTTCAACTGTAATGTATGTACAATTAAATATATTTGCATTTTATTAGGTCTCTTTATCTCATTTGGTAATGAAAGGTTTCGTCCATGTCTACATTCCTTGATAACATTTTTCAATAAACATTTTGATAAAAATATAATAGATTTACTTCTTAATATTGCGGAATTAGCCGAGTCTCCCCTGTACTCTGTTCTATGCGGCAGCCCTTAATTGTTAAGGGGAGCTGTTATTTGTATTTTTACAAGGCATTGGAAAGGGTCTTAATGTACCCCTCCCAAAAAGGCTCGATTTTCTTGGGAATTTCTGCTGTGAGTCGCCACGTACTCTGACCATGAGATCACTCACTAGGCCTACTCATCTGTCACCTCGCACCACATTTCAGCTGTCGTGTGAATCCTGACGCACATGTCATTCAAATTCGTTATCAGAGATCGGAAACAACCCTGCATGTGAAATGGTTTATACCTATTGTACTATGATTTCTGTTTATAACAATATTATTCCGTTGCAGGTACGTATGGCTGTGCTAATTGTATGGGTTCAGTTCACCTCGACTCCAAGAGAGGCTCTCAGGTCATTCATGCTGGAAAGGTAGGCCTAATATACCGTATGTCTCAGGATACAGTCAAAAATATTTGAGCGTCCTCTCTATACCTGAAATATTTCTACGCCAATTTAACAATTCAATGAATTCGAAGTCATTCCATTACTTCATCTGTTTATTTTTTTTATTTAATTTATTATACTCCATAAATCTTAAATCAGCATTGTAGCTTTGAGATATGTCACGAGTCAAAAGTTTTACAGAAATGTATAATATGTAGCAAGCAGATTGATTCAGTTTACATCATAAACAAGTCAGTTAAATAAAAGGTATGGGTATGGAAAGATTTTGTTAATTCTGTTTTGAACCCTTGAAAGATTTAAGATAATTATTGAACTTGGGGTGTATTGAAGACTAATATATGAATAGTGAAGTCTTTTTTATTTTTTTTTACAGCTGAGACTAACAGAGGATAGCTAGAGATCTGATTTAAGTCTTGCATAAGTCATTCGTTTTCTCGTGAAACGTACACTTAGCGGCAAAAAGAATAGGCCGGCTGACAATTTCTAAGTTACAGAGACATAACACTGCGCATGCGCGTCTCGTCAAAGCTGTAGTTCACTAGGTAACTCATAATTAAACCATTTAAATCTGCTGTATTTTGTTTAAGAGTCTAAAATATGTAATAAAATCGAATGGCGGGTTGATTCTACATACACCAGGGCCCTTGAAGAGCGAAATAATAATCAAATTGATAAATACAAAATCAACCGGAGCGAATATGAACAGGAAAACCAAGTATTATGCCGAACTGATAGTAACAGTCACAGTAGCGTAAGACGTTACGGCATTGGTATATTGAACAAGTTGATAGTAGTAGCTCAAGGTTCGAATCTCCCCCAATCTTCTTTCCTTGATTATAAATTTGCCATCATATGTGTCCCGCAAAGCTATAATTATGTGGCGATATCTCTTAGAATATTCCCAAACTCTAATAAATAATAAACCTCCCTCTCTCTCTTTCAAGCAATACTGCTATCTGTTAATACAACGGAAAACGATATCAAGAAGGAACACTTTTCTTACAGCAGGATAATCATCCGATACACACCGCCAACCGGATTCAAAGATGGTTTACGAGGAGGCGTGATGTCGACCCAGTCGACTGGCCTCCAAATTCACCAGATATGAATCCGATTCAAAATTTGTGGGCTGCAGTCAAAAGGATCCTACGCTTTATTTGGGCAGAACAACCACCAGTTCGGACACCTGAGAAATTGTGGGACAGAGTTCTAGATGCGTGGGAGGAGCTGGCCAAGAATTTAGACCTGTTCCATAATCTTGTGGACTCCATGCCGTGCAGAATGAGGGCAGTTGTTAACGCAGGTGGTTTGTGGACGAGATACTAGTCCCCACCACAGGCCTTGTTTTGTTAATATATTAAAAAAATTGTTTGTTTTTGTTAATTTAATTATTTATTTGTGTTTGATATGCGTCCGGTCTTTTTAGGATGTGAAACAAGTATTTTTGTTTATACAGGCCAGTTCTCACCTATTAATAGCCCACAGGTGATGGGCAATAATATTTTTACAAGGCAGGCATAACGAAGTTTGTTAACAAATGCCATTTCACATTTAAACTAATAAATTAAGTAAAAATTAAAATAAAAAAAAATAATAATTTTACCGTACCGGGAGGCGAACTCACAACCTCTGGTATGGATGCCAGACTTCTTACCACTGGGCTACACACTATTCGTAAGGTTTACTACATTATAGACGGACGACTTTCAACGAAGAGACACCACAGCAATGCGTTGCAGTGGGTTACGTTTACACGAGTGAACCGCGCGACTTGCATTTCTATCGACCAAGAGTCGGCCCATCCTTTTTGCCGCTAAGTGTACCTCCGCGTTAAGGGAAAAAGAAAGTGAACTGAAAAATCTCTTCGTAGCTATGCTGCCACTTAGCTAGCTCAATAACCCTCACCATAAGGTTTTTACTCTAGAACTATGATGTACTCATCTATTTGGTTCCACAAGATAACGAATGACCTATATTAAAAATTATGAATCTTTTCATTAGTACTAAAGGTATCTTGGTTTTTAATGTAAAACACCACCAGGAAAGAATGTACTCATAAGGTAGATCATTATTTATAAATTCAGGAAAATCTGTTTACGGGATGTCTTCATAAACACACCTTTAGAGCTTTTTTTTCTATTTGTAAAAGAAAAATATGTTTGGCTTCATATGAGTTTCCCCAAAATATTAATTTAGATTTCATTATACTGTTTTCCATAAGGAACTTATTGAAGTTGAGTCATTTCGTCAGAGTTGTCTTGTGGTATAGAAATAGATCGTTTGTCTAATACATTGGAAACCCCACGTTACTAACGTAGGATCGAATCCCGGTGGATCCAAGTAGACAAGAAAGGTGTTCGGTAGCAGATTTTTGCGAAGTATTCCTATTTCCCCTACCAACAGTTTATCATTACTGCATTATTCATCATCATAATACTGATGAGCTGTAAATCAGATCCCATGGCACACCAAGAGCAGCACTAGGGGTGCAAAAAGTACAATTTACGGCTAGTTCCTTCTGGGTCCTGTTTCACGAAATTATAGGTTATAAGTTACAATTGTACAAGTGCGGTCTTCAGTATTGACAGGACTATGCGTTTCATGCACTAATTCGTACACTTGTATAAGAAAAGATACAATTACAGAGGAAGTTGCACAAGTGACGTCATCTTTCAATCAGTGCCGGTACATACGTGATCATGGCGCGCGATGGATTTAAGATTGCTGTCCTCGCTGACATTAAAGAAAATAAATATTTTTTGGTTCATTTTCCAATAGTGCACAAAGCAAGATAAAGCGGAAGCATGGATGAAGATACATAATTTAATCGTATGCTCTTGGGTTAGTTCCTGCTAGTAAAAATTCACATATACGAGAGACATGTTTTGGTTACAACGGTAAGTAGTGTTAAAGTGTATAAATAGTACTGGATAGAGTTTATTACTGTATTTCTCATAATTAGTTTTAACCGAATATAGGCTTAAGTTGTGTGATACATATTATGTGTTACCTTCCAGCTAGAGAAGTTTTCAGATCTTGCTAAGTTTTACTTCTACATCGAATTTCTACATTTCAAAGTATATAAGTTTTGGAATCAAAGTTTTTATCCTCCCCAATTAAAACATTTTGTGCAGAGTATAATAATTATACTTTAAACAATAGGATAATCGGAGAGTTAAATTAATTATTAATTTAACTCTCCGATTTTCCTATTGTTTAAAATTCTGTGAAACACAACACTCACACTTACGTGATGAATTCCACAGTAACTGATGCACTATTATGATTATTACGTATATTAGAAGTGATAGTATAATGATATTAGTATATTAAATTATATTTTAAATACATAATTCATACATATTCATTTCCCGATGTTATAGGCCTATGGTTGGAAATTCCATGCATGTAACCGACGCAGTGATATTGTCCTCCAGTGCCAAACCAATGAAATGCAGCTCTTATTGTAATCTTAGTGATAATGATTCCCTTCTATTTGCAGGATGATATAGTTTGTGTTCAAGTTGATTTACTAATGTTTCAAGTTTAACTGAAGTCATTCTAAATGTTTAATTGAACTCGAACATATTCGTAAAATATACATCTGTTTGTGCGTTTAATGTTCTACACCAATTAACGAACACATTGAGATTTTCTTCTCCATCGGAAGAACTATCAAACACATTACATCGTAAATAATATTCACCTTACAATCACTTGTACAGTAATGGCAAAAAAAACCGGACCGACCTTTTGTAGCTGATTTCAGAGCCTTGTTCACTCCAGAGCACGATAGACTGGTAACTAAGACTTTCGTGGTTCGAATCCTACCTGGGAAGAAAACTTTTTTTTGTTCCTTATTCAAATTTATTCCCAATTCCCAATAGGCCTACTTTTCGATTGCAGCGATATTTTACTACTTAATTAACTTATTATTCCCAGAACGTGAATTTTACCAACAATCGAAAAGTATTGGAAATAAATTTGAATAAGGTACAAAAAAAAGTTTCCTTCTCAGGCAGGATTTGAACCACGAAAGTTTTAGTTACCAGTCTATCGTGCTCTTGAGTGAACAAGGCTCTGAAATCAGCTACAAGGGTCGGTCCGGTTTTTTTGCCACTACTGTACATAAATTAACCTACCTCCGAAGGTGTGTAGAACAAGTGTAGGATAATGTACAAACGTACTTTTTTCAAGAAATGATTGTGTAATTGTACAGGGACATCATTTTATTTTACTAACATTTTTAATATTAACCTGGCTATACCTTTAGAGAACCGGAAACACCGTTCGCTACCCCTTTCCAAGACTGGAGTTCGATGATACTGGTATAAAACACAAACAAATCACTTTACTTGGTATGGGAGGGAAGAAAAGTAGTTCATCCATTTACGTAAACTTGGAAATATCGCAATTTTGAGTTCGATAATTGTCATTAGATTTTTATTTAATCAAAATGCAGTACTGCATTAAGAATAAGTGTTTTTTACTCACGAACTGAATTATCCATGCGAACGTATTCATTATGCAGTGTATATTATACTGTCTATAGTACATTAGCGTACAATATAGAGAAAGAAGTTAAATTGAAAAATAATCATAATATTGATATTTAAACACATTTTTGAAAATGGTGGCCGTTCATTTCGATACAGGCTTCAGTTCTTTTGTGCATATTATCGCACTACAGATTATTGTATCTAATTCTAATTGCCAGTTTCGTTCTTCGTACTAGTAACTCATGTTGAAATAATTCTGTACCTACTCTATAAAAGAGTACCTTACGTACTGTAAGTTGAATCTTCACTTCTGCCCTACCCGCACAGATAAAATTACTCAGACATGCTATCTACTGTCCGTCCAAGTGGTTATGTCGCAGGATCGTAGAAAGGGGGAAAATCACGTGACAGTTAATTACTTAACGAGGCCCTTTTATTTAAGTTACTTTAAACAGTTGTATAATATTACGTAAACGTCCAATTCCTAACAGAAATTAATGTTTTCAGAAAAGAGCTAAGACATCCCAGCTTTTACAGAGGTGCGTGCAGAAGCAGGTTGGGGAAATCGGGATGCGACGTAGGCAAACGGACAGTACCTGTGCGAAAATGATTCAATATTGAAAGCACTTTCGTCACTGGAAAACGCGAAGATATTTCTGGAACATACTATACTCACTAACTCAGTGCTGTAGAAGGGGTGGGAATGAAGTACTCGTACATTAAAAAACTCAGATACAATAAAACTTGAAGTAAAAATAAAATGATGTCCCTGTATAACTAAGGCCTGTAATCTTGTGCAAATTCACTTGCACTTACAAGCAAACATGTATTTCAGTGGAACAGAATTTATGTTACTTTCTAATAACTTGTAAAATTGTATGCCTCTAACTTGTAAACTGTACTTTCGTGAAATAGGGCCCTGGTGGAGAACGCTTGGCTGAATGACGTAAATCAATTATCCACCATATGGGGGGGGGAGGATTTCAGACCAAGGAACGCCTCAATTACACTTTTCCTCTTTCATCTTCATTTCTGTTCCTTTCCCGTATTTGGGGCTTGCGTCTGTTGTAAAGTCGGCTGTGGGCAGCCACCCAACTTGGACCACGTGTTATGTGGTAGTGTGATGTACCATGGACTCTCCCCTGGGATTCATGGTAGCTCGTGGGACCAGGATTGATGGACCGCAGTGATGTCTAGGTGGAAAGGTAAAAAGAGATACTGCAGGCTGTTGGGGAGTTCGGAGGCAGCCCGCAGGGGAATCTGTAGCGCCGGTGGCTTAAGGCTTTCAAATCATTCCATTTCGGATAGTACAATGGACACACCAAGGGGCAGTGGGAGGACAGTCCCAGTCGTGTGCACTAGAATAATTAGCAAAACATGAGTGAATAATGTAATAATCAGTGGCGGCTGATTGACTGAGGCAAGTGAGGCCGGGCCTCAGTCACTTGGCTTAACTGAAATCAAATTTTGTGTTTTTATATAATATATTAGTTATTTGAATGAAGCATATATCGCTGTAGAAGCATTTGAAAACTTTGATGTATATAGAACTGTTTTGCAGTAAAATTTGTTCCTGAGGCCGGGATCGCTCGTACCGGGTCTGGCTTGTGATGTATGTAGACCTGTTTTGCAGTAAAATTTGTTCCTGAGGCCAGAATCGTTCGTGCCGGGTCTGTCAATGCATTTCATGTCCTTTCGCGGGCTTTGAGTTTACGCTTAAAACGTTGTAGCTGAGGCACAATTCGGCTGGCCTGGTCAGGTTTCACTCGTCCCATCCATGGGCCGGCCTCAAGGGTAGAGTGGGGTGGGAATAGCAGTGGTGACTTGTTTTCCTAACTAGGCCATAAATAACAAAATTCCAGTTCTTTGGCAGGCAGAGACCCACTCGATTCTCTCCCCTTATGTCTCAGTTTATGACAGAAGCGAGGGTGTTCTACTATTGTACTTCGTGAATCTGGACCAATGTTATGTATTTTGGGAAAATATAAACAGAAACAAATGAGAGAAATAATGCTGGAGAAGTTAATTCATTGTTAGAGTGCCCTTTTTCGAGAAGAAATAATACTGAAAGAAAGGAAGTTTTAAATAAAGAGAGAGACTACCGAGATACCTACGACATCGCTGATAATTTTTCTGACACATAATCTTAAAACGCGAGTTTCTATTGCATCCTGGTATGGGTAACATAAATGGTTATGTGGTAATGTGAGGCAAAACAAACTTCTCTTGGCCTTGTTTGTTGCTGTCAAAGGAAAAAAATAAAAAGAAAAGAAAGAAAGGGGAATTTCAACACATAATATGGGTTGCTTCATCGCACTGAAACAATCACTGAAACTCACAGCATAACAGCTTATTTGGTGAGTGAAATTATTATTTTTCATTGATAGTAATAAGAATAGACTAATAATAGTAATAATAACAATAATAATACAGTAATAATTATATTAATAATATAATAACAATAATAATTAATATCATAAACAAACATTTCCTATCGGAGGCACTTAAACTATGTAGTTGCATCTGGCCTCACCGAGGATTTCGATCATCGGCCGCTACTGGTAATAATATCCCTTTCTTTCCGCCCTAGTGCAAATGGCAATGTTACCGACAGCTCAACTGATGTGGACAGTGACGCTGATCGGTTGAGACAGAAGGGAAGGCAATAATACAAAGCGGTGTAGATGGGGGCTGCATGTCTGAAGTATGTATATTAAGACTGCATTAAACAAGATTGATACGTCTTTCAGTTCATTCTTACGAGGCCTGATTTGGCGATTGTGGAAATAATGCAACTTTTGTAAATAAAAACATTAATACATGAATAATTAATTTTTATTCCGTCTACATTTATAAAATTAAAAAAAACAACAGTGAATTGTATCACTGATTAAAAAATATATACCTTGACACAACCATTTTCACGTTACGGCATCTTCAGGTCTCTTATTAACATAACCTTGAACACGTTACAAGATATCAGGTACATAATATAGAACAAACATTTATGGTCAACATTACGATACTGATTGTATCGGGACAAGTACCCACGTAGGAGACATCCGGCCCATATCATTTTTCCACGACTGTTCCAAAAGTTAAGGGAAGGAGGGCACGTGGTGCCAAATTACAATTCCATTTCGACACAACTATTTTTGCTTATAACTTTCGACTCAATCATTTCCGGACCATGATTCCCTATTTCAAATTGATACATGTGCCCTTCGCCATCATCCCTGAAAGTTTGTAATACCACCTCGGAAACAGCCTGTATATTTGAAAAGTATTCAGATGGGGAAAAAACACTATTTACCAAAAATTTGAAGAAATGTGACATTTCTGTGACATTACCTTAAGTGACGTATAATAATCACAATACGTCAGAGGTGAATTATGTAACTTGTGTAATTCTTTTTTATTGGAGTAGTTACTACCATCTCGGAAAAGCTTTACTAAAATCGCTTGTTCTACTATTCTGAACATGCTTAAGAAAGAAACAATCACGCCGCAATTCCTCCTCTCACACTGATGGTACGTAATCTGTAACCCCTCCTTCGTTGAGGATGCTCAGGCGAACTTGAGGTAGATTACCAACTTTATGCGGAATTTGAATGACAGCACACTCCGCTCACTGGACTGGGGAGAGACTTTAGCAAAGCTTTGTTTATTCCTGTTGCGTTCCGGATCATAAATGGTTACGTAAAAAGAGTAGAACAAGTAGAAAGGAGTGTTCGGATAAAACTGAATGTGAAGACGGCTCTCCTACGCGGTATAAACGGCAGTTCTCAAAAAATGGGATCGGAATTCCTATTATTGGTGAAACGTTTCTGCTGTTCACGATTGTTATTATGAGCATGTTTGGGATTGTGAGGATGTGTGAAATTTGAAATAATATTTTTATATTTCTTTTCTTTTCTTTTCTTTTCTTTTCTTTTCTTTTCTTTCCTTTCTTCATACTCCTCATATAAATTTAACAATTAATTACTTCATAATCGCTTTTTCATTCCATGAGGCCTAGTTTCGAGACAACAATGCAATTTCGATAGTCGAAACAATTCACACAACAGTACGACGTCAATGAACCGTTTCGAATAATAATAATAATAATAATAATAATAATAATAATAATAATAATAATAATAATATAATATTAATTATTATTATTTATTTAAATTTGTGGATTTGTAATGTATAATATTTTAAATTGTAAATTTGTAAGGTACAATTTAAATTGTGGATCTGTAATGCATATTTTAAATTCTGGATTTGTAAGATATAATTTATTTTGACTCTATCTATTACAATAGTGCATTGACAAATAACTATGAATAATTGTGAACTATTGTACATCTATACTAATAATAAATCTGTAGCCGAAATTTTTCTGGTAATTTTCGATTTTCCAAAAATAATTGGTCCTAACATATATAATTAACCACCCTGAAACCGAAAATAGTTTTTTTGAAATTTTTGTTTGTTTGTATGTATGTCTGTCTGTCTGTCTGTCTGTCTGTCTGTCTGTCTGTCTGTCTGTATGTTACCTTGTCACGCGATAATGGCTGAACGGATTTCGATGAAAATTGGAATATAAATTAAGTTCGTTGTAACTTAGATTTTAGGCTATATGGCATTCAAAATACATTATTTAAAAGGGGGGGTTATAAGGGAGCCTGAATTAAATAAATCGAAATATGTCGCTTATTATTGATTTTTGTGAAAAATGTTACATAGCATAAGTTTGTTTAAAAATAATTTGCGATAAGTTTTATTCCTTGAAAAATTTTGATAGGACTGATATTTAATGAGATAAATGAGTTTTAAAATTAAAATAACTGCCATCTAAGGCCGTGTAATGAATTAAAAAACAAATGACTTCGTCTATAAGGGGCCTTGGACAGCAACAATCGAAAGCTATGAAAGATAGCCTACAGGGAATGTTTCTGTGTTTGTATGAAGTAATATCGGAAGCTAAATTAATCGATTTGTATAGTTAATTATTTCACCATTGGAAAGCGTAGTTTCTTTAGATGGACATAATGCTATAATGTTATTACAGTAACTTCTTATATAATATAATATAATTTATAATGTAATGTAATATTATATAATATTATTTAAGTTATTTGAAGGGTTCAGAACCATAGTGGGCCAAGCACCATTTACTGAATACGTAGAAAACAAGGGTTAAAATTAAGTTATTACCATAATTAAATGGAAACCTGTAACAAGTAAAATAAAATATACACATTAAATCTAAATTATGTCAATCTTCATTAAACTATGGTTGCGTGTATTAAAAATTAAGAAACAGGTTACAGGAATTGTCATTGCACCAAATGAGTGGTCTCTGGACCAAAATGATCGTATTTTAATTATTTGGATGCAATTTAAATTAAGTAACATATTGAACGATTTATCCTTCTATCAAACACGAATGTTCCCTGGATCAAACGTCCTATTTTAATTATGTAATTACTTTATATTTATTTCTAACGGGTGCAGCGGAGCGCACGGGTACGGCTAGTATATGAAATATAACCATAGCATGTAATATTGCAACACTTGTACAAAATGTTCTTATGTATTTAGGCATAAGCTTTGTAACTGGCGCGCGGATCATCCATTGTATATAGTAGGCTACATAGATAAATTTTTATTTAAAAAAATTGTGGATTTGTAATGTTTATTTGTAATGTATTCATTAAATTGTGGATTTGTTATATATGTGGATTTGTTATATATTTAGAATGTACTTAAGCATAAGATTTATAATTGGCTAGTTCAGCGTTTCTCAAACTATGGTCCGCGGACCACCTGTTGTCCTCGAGGTCTGCCCTTGTGGTCCTTCAAAAAATACAGAAGGAAAAATAAAATTGAAACGAACTGCATATCACACTATAGCTTAAAATCTCAGAGTTTGGAAATGACGCATGACAATCGAATTTCACTTTTTCTCCCAGTACTGACATTTTACGAAGTTTATTATCCTACCCATCTATCGACTTCCCACTCTACTCTCAGCGGCGAAAGAGGGATTTAAAGCATTATGAACGTGATGTTTCTCGACATCTTTTCCCTGCACATCTGGCGCCGCGCCTGTAACCCAGCCAGGGACCACCCGAATTCATAACAGAGGACTAAAGTACCGAACCTTAATTCGATTTTAAAATATAGGTATACTGGTATTATGCTACGAAAATGATAAATTTGCTTTCGAAGGGAACAAGAGTAAGGTGGTCCGCGGAACTGTTCTGACTTTAAAAAGTGATCCCCACTTCAAAAAAGTTTGAGAAACGCTGGGCTAGTCGATCATCCATTGTGTAGAGTAGATAATTTTTATTTATCTTAATTTTTGGATTGTAATGTCCATTTTAACCGACTCTGTATATTGCAATAAAGTAGTGCTATATGAATATAAACTATGAACTGTAAATATATGTAACATAAACATAGCATGTAGTATTGCAAATCTTGTACGCAACGGAACATGCTGTTTTAGCACAGTAAAGAAAATAATAATAATAATAATAATAATAATAATAATAATAATAATAATAATAATAATAATAATAATGATAATAATAATAATGTCATTACAGAACATTGAATTAATTTGAAAATTAATACTGCAGTTAAATATTTCACAATTAGATTATGTTAAGGGACACTGAGATTGAGTTTTGCAACGTTTATTAAACTTTTTTATTAATTTCTTTCAAATTCGGCGGATTTGTTGTGCCTTTGCAATTAAATAGCAGTACCTAATTCCATCAAGTTTCATTCATTAATTCCTTAGATATTAATTATAATTTATTTTTAATGATATTTAATTATGCGTAAACATCCCTGACGGCTTCAATATCGTTTATTCTTTTAAAAATTTTGTGTGAAGGACTTACCTTTCATGATAAAGAAAACTGGAGGTGGATTTTTAAATTTCAGATTTGCTTCATGAGATAAAAATTTTCTTGCAAATCATAATTTTTTCTTGGTAATTTTCTTTAATTTTTAATAGTTAAAAATTCATATCATGAAAAGTTTTCAATGAAGAGCTGGTTCCATGCACAGCTTTGTGTATTGGAGTGTGCTGAGTATTCTTACAAAGTTTCATGTAAATAGGACCAAATGGAAATCACTAGGACAAAAAACTTAGTTTTGAGAAAACTTCATTTTAGTGGGCATGGTAGGTTTAGAAAAGCTGCGTGTAGCATTTTTAAAAATGACCACCAGACCTTTAAAAGTAGTAGGCAGGGACTAAATACAGGTCATAATATTAAAGAAATGTATAAGGTAATTATTTATTGAAAAAAAAATTACCATTACTTACTTACAAATGGCTTTTAAGGAATCCGGAGGTTCATTGCCACCCTCACATAAACCCGCCATTCCTGAGCAAGATTAATCCAGTCTCTACCATCATATCCCACATCCCTCAAATCCATTAAACACCGTTAAACATTATCATGTCGTAGCTTCTATGATGATAAATCGACTCTCATAGGAGCTACGAAATGATCATGTTTAACGGTGCAGCAAATAGCGTCCTCGTGTGCTTTCTTTCAACGCCAACGAAAGAACCAAAATGGCGGGCGATTATATTCATTACTCATTAGGTAGTGCATAACTTCATCAGCAGCGAATGACAAGACTCACACGTTTAAATGTAGCCGACCTGCAACGTGATTGGCTGCCGGAAGTCAAAGTCAAATTAAGTCAAATTTTTGACGAAACACTAGGTTTAACTGATTTATGCATACGAAATTTTGACAGCTTCTCGACTCCAACCTTACTTATTATCACGCCCACATAGTTTTAGGCGCTTATTTTAATGGCGGACTCTTTCAATTTTCTTCAAACTGACGGCGCAATGGCCACTCTATAATCTCTTCTAACTCGTTGTTTACGACTCATGAGACCTAACCTAAAAATATATTTTGTTTGATCGTGAAATGATTAGTGCGAATTCCGAAAACAGAATAGCATTTTGAAATGTATCTCCTACTTAAAATGTGTACTCCTAAGTCGCTACCATGCTATTTACTCTCTTGGACATTTTAATAAAAATCTGAACACTAAAAAATAAATTTCTGTTTATTAGCCACGTGCATGTTTCATTCTAAGCAGGCCTAGGTATATAAGTTATATCTTAATTCTTTATACTATTTATAGTGTTGAATTGGAATGACAACGCAACACAACTGAATTATGTATTGATATTAATATTAATGTCGGTATTACTCATTAATTATTAATTACGTTCAAATTTCACAAGCTTAGTTAGCTATTTCCATCCTATTAGATTCCTTATACTGCAAACCAAAATTATTGCTGCCAACATAACAGTTAGAAAATAACTGCCAGTTGTAGTATTTGTCAGTACTCGAAATTGGAAACTAAATTGGTAAAAGTTAATTCAACCTGACATCTAGAAAATAACTTTAATGCACTAGCATAGTAGTAATAAGGAAAAAATGATTAGGTTTCACCCTTAGAGTATTAAGTAAGCTGATCCGGACTATAAATAAGTTTGCCCAACTCCTGGCTTAAATGTACCTATACCTATTCAAATGAAATCTAAATTAAGTGTGCGGAAAATATAAAAATACCTTCCGATTTGAGTAGAGTGTTAGTTGGGAGGCCGGCGGGAAAAAGACCTTTGGGGAGGCGGAGACGTAGATGGGAAGATAATATTAAAATGGATTTGAGGGAGGTGGGATATGATGGTAGAGACTGGATTAATCTTGCTCAGGATAGGGATCAATGGCGGGCTTTTGTGAGGGCGGCAATGAACCTCCGGGTTCCTTAAAAGCCAGTAAGTAAGTAAGTATGGAAACAAAGTATATATGTCACTCAAATATGGGTTAAAGTATATCTGAGGACTATAGTATCAAAGTTAGACAACTGCATTTTTTGTGATTTCGAGATACTGATTGTTTCTCATAGAATTGTGTGTGCTGAATGCAATTCTGGAACTGTTTAGGTCAGTGGTGGGCAAAATGAACGCAACCCACAAGACAGGATTTAAATGGCAACTACATACTGTGGGAGGGGTTGCACTCTACAGTGCAGTGACGGATTTACAGACAGTTGCGCCTCTATACTCCTACCTACCATATGTAATTAGAAGAGTTCATTCACGTGATATTTAGGCTTAATTAATCATTTTTCAAAGCAATTTCTTCGAAATGGGGATTTATATCTGTGCATGCTATTTTCAGTTGCGCAAGGGGATAAGCATCGCTTAAGCGGGATCTGTGGCTGGACTTTACGAATTTCATTTTAGCAAACAGCTGTTCACACTGGTAGGTTGATGAATACATACCGTCATTCCCCATAACTATGGTCCTGGAACACATCTGTGGTTCACGATACAACCATTCAAAGATCATTGTAGAAGTAACATAGACCATTCGTAGATAGCTGCAGTGACTTGAATTCAAACTACAGTACAGCAAAAATATAGATAAACGAGGTACTCTACGTTATGGATTACAAAATTTGAATAGTTGATTCGTGGACAATGGTTATATTCCAGGATCATAGTTATGGGAAATGACGGTACTCATTATTTTTTAAGCAAACTGTCTAAGCAGTGGATATGTAGTACTGGACATCTTTTAAAAAATTTTAGCTTTCAAGAAGCCATCATTCTGCAAATCCAGTACCTCTAACTGCAATTCTGGGATAACATATTCAATTTAAACATGAAAAAGAATGGCAAACATATTGAAATCTTTCTCCATCCTTTGAAAATCACTGAATCTGTGTTCTTTGAACTCGTATAACAGATGATCAATTTTAAGAATGTATATATTTAAGTTCGCGTCCTGAATATTTGTAACTGATCCTAAACATGAGAAATGAAAGAACCGCCTTTCTTGTAAGTGTGATATCCTCTCGATTCATACGATTCTACGAAAGACATTGTATCACTAGTGAAGCTCCGAAGTACAGCAGTCCAGTATAATCCGCCACGTACAAGCGCAGTATTTTCATGGAGTGGGAGAAGGGGAAGGTAGGGGGTAAGTTTGATGCTTCGCTGAGGTCTGACATCATCACCGCGGCAATGCCGCAGAAATATCTGCCATTGGTTTAGGTTCAAAAACGGACAGACCAGAGTGAACATAGCACTTAATTGTGCGCTTTAGAATCAAAATGTAGACAACTCCTCTGTGGAAATTCCTTCAGTAGCCAATGAGAAGCCCACATCCGGACCACCTTTTCCCATCACGCATCACGAATCCAACATGGCTGATTGTTTATATAATCGGTTTGTGGATGAATAAGTACTGTTTTACGTAAATTTGCTTTGAAACCGAGTTAGAAGAGACTTAGAGTCAAAAGTAGACAATTTCACTTTAAATATGGCTTCGTTTGGTTTCAAAAACAGACAACTCCAGTTTAAATTTGACTTCATTTGCTTTCTGAAACAGCAACTCAATGACTTAGTTTCAGAGATGGACAACTCCATTTTTAAACTTAAATTTCGACCTGAATATTAATTTTAATCACATTGGGCCGTATTCATAGACATTTTTAGCGCGGGCTTCCGGTGGATGATCAGCGTTTTTCGTATTCATAAACCAGTGTTAGCGATAGGATATGATTTGAATTCTGTACTAGTAACCAGTTGATAGCCGGGGCTAGCTTAGTACGCTCCTAGCGCTTGCTGCGAAATGTCTATGAATAGCACCCATTATTTCTATGATTCATGAGAATGTTTAAAAAAAATTGTACGTATAACCACAGTCTAGTATATACAGTCGCGAAGCTCAATACGTAGTAAATATGCAAACATTAGATAGTTGCTCACCACTAGGATCGCTAATATCGCCTCATTACAGGCAATGCAAAATAGTACCGTCACAGTCTATTGTTTCTAGCAGCCTCAAAACTCAAGCTTCGTGACTGTATATAGTAGACTGTGGTATAACGGTGACATTGGTTTCCAAGGATCTAGTTTTTTGCCTCTCTTGTAAAAGAACTAAAAGTGGAGTTGTCCAACTTTGAGATACA
The DNA here is from genome assembly GCF_040183065.1 of Periplaneta americana. Lineage (NCBI taxonomy): Eukaryota > Metazoa > Arthropoda > Insecta > Blattodea > Blattidae > Periplaneta > Periplaneta americana. Next base: position 48,103,393 of record NC_091120.1, read on the forward strand.
AAGCTTCTAATCTATCAATACGTGTTCACATTCTATCGATATTATGTCTGTGGAAGGGATAGGAATATCGATACCTACCGATTTAAGTAGTATCGAAATGAAATATCAATGTTATTGAATGTGGGTTGAAGTGTATGTATTACTATTTATATCAAATCTGAATTAATGTATGTGGAGAGAAAAATAGGAATATTGGCATCTACCGATTTGAGTAGTAGGCCTATGCGGTCATGTCGAATTCGAGTCTCTTTGTGTAATCCGATTCAAGCAAAAACTGCTGCAGAAATAAAAAAAGAGAAGGAAATAAACAAAGCATTAGTACGAGTACACTTTTACGTGCCAACAGAAACTGATGTTTTCGTGTAGATTATAATGTTCAGATTTCATAAAACAAATTTAAAAAGCTAGTCGTGTAAAATTCATCCGATATAGGCCGACATTGTAGGCCTAATCTCTTTTTAACATTCGGATTTATTGTACGATCCATTATGTCATGCAATGCAAGTAACGAGATTTGCTCAGCGAGCTTCCATTGCAAATTCCTGCCCGCTTCCCTCCCGCTCCGCCGCCAAATACTTTGCATGTTTCGATCAAACTCGAGACCTCGTGTCTGCAGTTCTCATAATTAGAGTTCAGGGCTGCAGTATCATCTCAATTAGCTGGGCTCGGAGTCTTGGGCTTCACTTTCTTTGTTAGCGCTCGCGTTTAAATCTATGAAGTGTAGGGAGTATTATACGTATTCTATCTCAGCCTTTTCCTAGTCGAATCTAAACGTCGAAATTTTATATATTCATTTTTTGTACTTAATGGTGGATTAATAACAGGAGGAGGAAGTGGAACATGAAACAGAAAGAGGAGGAAGAATAACAGGGGAGAGAAAAATGAGGAAGAATAACAGTAGAGGGGGGAAAAAGAGGAAGAATAAGGAGGCAGAAAGAGGTGGAAGAGATGCAGAGGGGAGAAAGAGGAGGAATCACAGGAGGAAGGAAAAGGAAGGAGATTAACAAGAGACAGAAAAAAGGAAGAATAACAGGAGATCGAAGAGGAAGGATAACAGGAGTGAGATAGAGAAGGAAGAACAACAGGAGGGAGGAAAAGGAGGAAGAGTAAGAGGTGAAAGAAAGAGCATGTCGAATAGCAGAAGGGAGAAAGAAAGGAAGTTAGGAGGAGAGAAAAATGAGGAAGAATAACAGGATAGGGATGAAGGAAGAAGAATGAGACAGAATGAGAAGGAAAAATAAGAGGGGAAAGAGGAAGAAGAATAACAAGAGAGAAGAAGAGGAAGAATAACAGGAGAGAAGAAGAGGAGGAAGAATAACAGGAGAGAAGAAGAGGAGGAAGAATAACAGGAGACACAAAGAGGAGGAAAATAACAGGATAGAGGAAAAGGAGGGAGAATAACAGTAGACGCAAAGAGGAGAAAAATAACAGGATAGAGGAAAAGGAGGGAGAATAACAGGAGACGCAAAGAGGAGGAAAATAACAGGATAGAGGAAAAGGAGGGAGAATAACAGGAGACGCAAAGAGGAGGAAAATAACAGGATAGAGGAAAAGGAGGGAGAATAACAGGAGACGCAAAGAGGAGGAAAATAACAGGATAGAGGAAAAGGAGGGAGAATAACAGTAGACGCAAAGAGGAGAAAAATAACAGGATAGAGGAAAAGGAGGGAGAATAACAGGAGACGCAAAGAGGAGAAAAATAACAGGATAGAGGAAAAGGAGGGAGAATAACAGGAGACGCAAAGAGGAGGAAAATAACAGGATAGAGGAAAAGGAGGGAGAATAACAGGAGACGCAAAGAGGAGAAAAATAACAGGATAGAGGAAAAGGAGGGAGAATAACAGGAGACGCAAAGAGGAGGAAAATAACAGGATAGAGGAAAAGGAGGGAGAATAACAGTAGACGCAAAGAGGAGAAAAATAACAGGATAGAGGAAAAGGAGGGAGAATAACAGGAGACGCAAAGAGGAGAAAAATAACAGGATAGAGGAAAAGGAGGGAGAATAACAGGAGACGCAAAGAGGAGGAAAATAACAGGATAGAGGAAAAGGAGGGAGAATAACAGGAGACGCAAAGAGGAGAAAAATAACAGGATAGAGGAAAAGGAGGGAGAATAACAGGAGACGCAAAAAGGAGGGAAATAACAGGATAGAGGAAAAGGAGGGAGAATAACAGGAGACGCAAAGAGGAGGGAAATAACAGGATAGAGGAAAAGGGGGAAGAATAACAGGAGACGCAAAGAGGAGGGAAATAACAGGATAGAGGAAAAGGAGGGAGAATAACAGGAGACTCAAAGAGGAGGGAAATAACAGGATAGAGGAAAAGGGGGAAGAATAACAGGAGACGCAAAGAGGAGGGAAATAACAGGATAGAGGAAAAGGAGGGAGAATAACAGTAGACGCAAAGAGGAGGGAAATAACAGGATAGAGGAAAAGGGGGAAGAATAACAGGAGACGCAAAGAGGAGGGAAATAACAGGATAGAGGAAAAGGGGGAAGAATAACAGGAGACGCAAAGAGGAGGGAAATAACAGGATAGAGGAAAAGGGGGAAGAATAACAGGAGACGCAAAGATGAGGAAAACAACAGGATATAAGAAAAGGAGGAAGGATAACAGGAGAGCAGAAGAGGGAAAATGACAGCAGGCTAGAGAAAGAGAGAAAGAATAACAGAAGAGAGGAAAAGGAGAAACAGTAGCAGGAGCGAGGAATATGAGGAATAATAACAGAATAGAGTAAAAGGAGGAAGAATATTAGGAGATAGGAAATTGAGAAAGAATAACGGGATACAGAAAGAGAACGAAAAGTGACAAAATGGAAAGAGGAGGAAAATAACGGGATAGAGGGAAAGGAGGAAGAAAACAGGAGACGCAAAGAGAAGGAAGAATAACTGGAGAGAAAAAAGAAGGGAGAAACAGGACGAATAATAACAGGATAAAGAGATACGAAAGGTGAGGACAAGGGCAAGCAATTAATACGTTGAAGATATAGAGGAGGAAAAATAGGTGAGGGATGTACGAAATGGGGAGAACTAATAAAATGAGTAGTAAGAGCAAGTGCAAGAGCAGTGAAAATAGTGAAGAGAGACTCACTATAGCAGCTGTTCCAAACGTAATGTTAACTAGGCTTAACATTATCCCGTTCTCTGATTTTTATCAGTTTGCTGGAGTATTTTTTGTTTATCTTCGATTTTTGAGACACAGAGTTCAACAGGGATGGGTTCATCTGAGGTATTTCCCTTGTTTTGAAACTCTTGCGTACAGGCTATTTATCTAATATTTTTAGTTTTTTTAAACTCTATCTTCAGAGTTCAACTTATTTCTGTTTACCGTTCGGAATAAGACTGAAAAGATACCTCAATTATCAATTGAGAATTCGATTCATTTTCCACTGTCAATGGCTTTCTAGCAAGACATGATGATGAACTCTCGTCCGTTATCTTTGGAGTATAAAAACATATTGAATGCATGCGTGCGCCGTGGCTTGTAGTAAGAACCTTATGGTGGGCGTAAGTGAGTTAGCTATTGTCGGACCATCGGATCTGTGCCCCTTCAGCGCTGTCGTCGTTCTTGGAAAAGTTAACGCCTGTACTCACTCCATTCCACCCGCTTTCCTCCCACCACGTTAAACAGCAAGCCACGAACCTTGCCGAATAGGGATGTTGCCAAACTTCCGTCAAACGGTGTCATAAATAACTGGTCCTCAATGCTACAATATTATTTCTTTCAATCAAAATACATCTTGTATTTCTACATTTTTTAAACCTAAATCCCATGTCTCGAATCACTTTCCGTAGTTTTTCTCTCCAACCTTGGAAATTATTGCTTCTCTCGCAAGCTTCAGTAATTTCTTCAATGTTGAAACTTCTTTCTGAACGGTATAAAATTCTTGTATCTTTCTTCTTAAAATACATTGGTTCATATCATCTACAATAATTAAAAGTTCCCTTGGTCTGTTCTTCTCTGGTGATTCTAGCTTTTCAAATCCTGCACAGATTCCCTCTGTCCTGATTTTCTTTATTAGGAGTTCTGACCTATATATATAAATTACATAAAATGTTGTATTATTAGTATTAGTTAAGTAAGTAATTTTAATACATAATCAATTAAAATACAATAAGCCTCACCTGTGATATCAGTTGCTTTTTTCGTTGCCTGATTTGCTCTTTTCGTTTTTCTTCATCGCAAAATGCCATTACGTACTTGCTTAATAATATTTCTTTCGCCACTCCGTGCTACAGTATTCATGTTGAGTTGACAACACTGGACTGCAAGTGCAAATAAACTGTTCCACAAGAAGGCTCAAAATTGTGAGTAGTGGGGGAGAGAAAGGGAGAGAGACAGAAAAGAGAGAGATAGGAATGCAGGGAGAGAAATGAATTACCGAGGCTGAGAAGGAATTAGGGTTCAGTTCGCATATCTTACGGGGGCACAGATCCGATGGTCCGACAATACAAGTGGAAACGTAGCGACGAAAGAAAGTTTCCCAGTCCACTTTCTCCTTTCCCTCACGCGCAGACAGGTTTCAAGAGATAGGGGATGGCCTATATTTAGGCCTACGTATTTTCAGAGTATATTCAGAAGTTAACATTTAAATTTAATATCGCTGTAAATTTATTAAGGATGTTTAATTCATTGCATCATGCAAATGTTTAATGAGTAGAGCATGATTACCAACCTAAATCATATAAAACTTTTGGGGGTCCGCCAGAATGAAATATGAGCTTCGAGTGTTTCGATACAGGCCCTGCACTACAGGCTTAAAAAGGTAACTTCACTTCAATTATTAGCTGTTGTCTACTGTATGTTCCTTTCATTCGCTTATCATTGCCTTCGCTGGAAATTTATTGCTATTATTGTGCTTTGTTTCTATTTTCTTGTATTTGAATTTAATTTATAGACGCATGATTGTGATAAATAGGCTCTTCGGCATGTTCTGGATGGCTGAAAAAGTTTAGAAGTTCCTGGGTTGACATTTATTTATACTGATGCCATCATGACATTGTAGTACTACATTTACTCGATATTCACATGCATACAAACTTTCTGTTTCAAATATTACGAACAAGAAGAAAAACGCTGCACAAAATGTGATGAAATATAGGAAAAATGTAGTACGCAGTCCTTATAGAGTATAAAATGGTGCTTGGAAAACTTTAAGATAAATAACTTTGAAACTCTCATAGAGTGAATAAATTGTCAACTTTCCCGTTACTGATATCAGCAATTTCTTAAATAGTTTACACAGTCTTGCTATCGCATTATTTCTAGGTGAAGCAGGTATCATGATCTGTAACACACAATCAGATGTTAAAAAAAATAGCCTACAGATTTGGAAATTTAAAATCAACATCTTTCGTGCTCTGTTGCCAGAAGAGAGAACCTATTTTTTTTTCTTGGAGAAATATAACGTTCTAAATAACGAAGTGACTTTTAAAAACAAGCAGTTGCTGTAAAGAAATGCAGAGTGATAAAATGCAGAACACACATAAAAGTTTATCCTCTAAAATTCGAAGAAGAAGAATAAAAAATCCAGCTGTGACCCAAAGGCTGTTATCCAAACTATGCTGAATTGAAATATAGGCTACATGCATGTATACATACGGGCTAGTCCATATGAAATCGATCAGTAAAAAACCTCGCATTTTTTAATACTCTAATTTTTTCTCTATTTATACAAGGTGCTGAGTACAGTGCATTTTCAAAAATATACTATCGAAAGTCAAACGGTTTTCGTACTATTGAGCGACAAATTTAGCGTATTTTATAAAAACAAGCCTCTTTCAGCGTTCAGAACTCTGGAACCATTTACTGCAGAACATTGAACGGGAGCTCATTTTAAGCTGACATTTAGTAGATTATGATAAGAAGTAATCCTTATTTTTATTGTATACAGAGAGACAGATAATCTGATTTTACTTGCTTTTAGGCTTTTTGCCCATTTGTAATAGTGTGAAAAAAAAATTGAGAAAAAAACTTGCATTATTAAGAGGGATTCGGCATTGTTTGCTTAGTGGCTCGGCAATAAGTTTCGAGGGTATTAAATAAACTATTTTCACACGCCTAGACTTGAACGGCCCAGTACAGAAAGCACTGGCCGAGAGCTGAAGATGAGCGAGCGTTGGGCGTCATTTTACTCCTGTGTTTATAAAAAATTGTGATAAAGCTAGCCCAGCTATGCGCTACTAGACGAAACATCACGTGTTTGTCTCCTGGCCTTGCTTGTCTGGGCTAAATCCCACCTCACAGTTAGCTGGTTACTTCACGCGCGTACTATTTATTTTCTTTATTTTATATTTTCAATATTTTCTTATCAACGGTGCACCAGTAAAAAATATGTGTTTATTTGTACTTTCAATGCGGAATCTAACCATATATTTTAAAAATACCTTTTCGTGGGCAAAGGCATCTTAATGAAGAAAAGCCTAAATTTCTCCATTTCCATAAAAAGTAAGAAAAACTGTTTACATGTCAATATAAACTTTAATTTCTCAGCATCAAAATAAACTATGATTTTGATCATTGGGTGAAAGGGTTTCGGAGCCACAACAGTTTAAAGTTGCTAATTTTATGAAAATACGATAAATTTAAATATTTTTAATTTAAACACTATGAAGTGCTGATGCCTCAAATTGCACAAAGCATTGTATCACAGTTCTCTACGTACAAAAAAAGTTTCATTGTATTTAAAAATTATAAGGTCAATTTTCTCTATATTTCGGTCGATTTCATATGAAATAGCACATACATACATACATACACATACATACATACATACATACATACATACATATATACATACATACATACATACATACATACATACATACATACATACATACATACATACACACACACATACCACACCACAATCACTGTTTCTCCTCTAAGGCAATTTCTGCAATTGGCTGTAATTTGATTTGAAAAATGGATGCATTTAGTTTATAAGCTGTTGGTTGTAATGATATTCCCCTATACTAGAGTCGATGGCAATTGGGAACACGATCATCTGCTAGCGTTTGCGTCGAGAGAGACGGCTAGAGTAAGGCAGCGTACAACATTGTCACATCGTACATCACGCACACTTGCAATACAAATAGCTCAGAAGAGAATTTAGATTATCAAAAAAGAATAATGACTTAGCCGTTGCTAATTGCTGTAAACATGACACCAAACAAACCCTCTTTCCTTCACTAACAGTATTCTTTGCACGGTTCTCAATCCCACAACACATATTTTTGCAGTCGTTTCTTGCGCGTTGGCAACGTTGCAGCCAGAATCATGATAGCTGATAGCATTCTGCTCGTAAACATTTTTAAAATATTTATACACCTTAAACACTATTTTCCGCTCCTGCCTGTGCAGTACTTGTCTTTTACAGTCTCTCTTTCCATTTATTTATCTTACACACAGTATATGTTAGTTTTACGTATTCGATGTATTGACACATACACACGTGGGTCCATACCTGTGGAGTAACGGTCAGCGCGTCAGGCCGCGAAACCAGGTGGCCCGGGTTCGAATCCCGGTCGGGGCAAGTTACCTGGTTGAGGTTTTCTCCGGGGTTTTCCCTCAACCCAATACGAACAAATGCTGGGTAACTTTCGGTGCTGGACCCCGGACTCATTTCACCGGCATTATCACCTTCATTTCATTCATTCATGCTAAATAACCTAGATGTTGACACAGCGTCGTAAAATAACCCAATAAAATTAAAAAAAAAAATTCACACGTGAACAAACGAACTCGGGAAGCACTTGTTACAGAATTATTCCGATTTGTTCTACTGTACAAGCTTGTGGCGTCACATACCAGAAATGCTACTGCGCATGTACCTTCCCAAATGCCGTTGACGCCTAGTGCTGTTTGAAAAGTTCATGGCCTCCTGACAACAATAAAACTACAATAATTTTTAAATAATTTTGTTTTTCATTATAATCCCCCTGAGATTAATACATTGGTCCAACAGTGCTGCAATGCTTTTATATCATCTTAATAAACCGATTCATCGTGATCTGCAAAGACCTTCTGCTGCTGTGATAACCTCTTAATCTGACGAAAATTTGTTTCCAACCAAGTACGTTTTGAACTTTGAAAAAAGGAAAAAGTCAGAGTGTACCATATCCGGCGCATAGAGGGGTGCGGTAACAATTCGAACTAGTTCGTGTAGTTCAGCAATCGCGATTGTGATTGTGTGAGCAGGTGCATTGTCGTGATGGAACAACACTTTATTCTTGGTCATACCTGGACTTTTCTCATGAATTTTTCTTTCAATTCCTACAGAAGATTTTAACAGTACTATCCGCTTATAATTTCCCCTTTTTTCTTAAATAATCAATCTTGATTATCCCCTTAGAAACCAAAATTACTGACGCCATGTCTATTCAACCCGAATGAACAACTTTTGCTTTGAAAGTGGAAAGTCATAGTCTTTTCATTGTTTCGTCTGCTCTTTTGTCTCTGATAAATAGTGATGCATCCAGGTTATATATGTGGTCACAAACCCCTTAAAAAAAAGTCGTATGCGTTTTTCTCCAATCGAATCAGACGGTCTTTCGAAGTTTGACATTGCACGTGTGTGTGTTTTTTTTTCCGGTGATGATAAATGCAGCATCCACCTTGCAGAGACCTCGGACAAACCCAACTTATTGACTAAGACGTGACACACCTGTTCAGTTGAGATGCGTGTTATTCTTCTAGTTTTGCTTACTTTTAATCGACGATCTTTCAACACCACATCATACATTTGTCTGTGATTTCTATGTATGTATGTATGTATTAATTCACACTGCAAATGGGTAAATACCCGGTGGTAGTGGTAATTAATTACACTCAATAATGACAAATAATAATAAACACAATTAATAAAAATACAATTAATAATAATAATACTAATAATAATAATAATAATAATAATAATAATAATAATAATAATAATAATAATAATAATTCCAAATTAAATGAAACACGATCACTTAAAATAACATTTAAAGTAAATCTAATTTGTATCTTAATCCTAAATTCGAACTAAAACCCACGAGTATGATATGTTCATACATGCACAAGTACCTTTCAGCACTACACTCATTTCGCTGTCAATTCATTCACTGCACTGGAACTGCGACACATTTTACTGATACTATCCTGATTTCACTAACACTTCAAAAACATTTCGCTGTCCAAATACTTTGCACTACCACTATAAACTATAAAACTTCACTGACACAAGCACACTTCACTAACACAACACACTTCACACTTCACTGACACAACATACTTCTTCAGTGATACAACACTTCGAATAACAAAACATCAATTACACCCTTTAAGTAGTGTGTATAATATACTACCGTCTATTAGTAAAGTCCTTAAGCCTATTTTAAATAAATTTTAGGTTATTGGTAAAGCCTTTAGTAAGTCTGCAGGTAAAGCATTCTCTCTGGTTGCTGTTTTAATAATAATAATAATAATAGTAGTAGTAGTAATAATAATAATAATAATAATAATAATAATAATAATAGTAATAATAATAATAATGTATTTATTGGCCATCGAATAATATAAATTAAAATAAGCTTCGTTAAAAGAAAGCATTACAAATTAAAAGACAGGATCATTCACCCCCACAGTAAAGAACTCAACAGACGAAAACGTGTTATATTTTCACTGATGCATGTAAAAGGCAACAAAAAGTTTAGTAACTCCACGAAGATTTGAACATGCATATATAGTTAAATTAACACATCTTGATATATTTTAGATTTAGACATTACTTACAGGAATAAGTGAATATAATGGAATTTCGCACAAGAAAATAGTTCGATTGGCGTTCTGCCATTGATAGCCAATTAGAATTTAACACGACTTTACGTGACCAGTCTTACTTTGATTTTTTTGTGGATGAATACAATTCTTGAAGAATGCAAATTTTTGCATACACGTGCCGCGGTTAAAATAGTTCAACGTCTGGTGACGTATGATCAGAGTTCATAGGTAGATCAGCGAATTCCTTTGTTTCTACACAACAGATTTCATTCAACTGAAGAATGTCTTTTCCTATATTTTTATATCGCGTAACAATATTTCTAAAATATTTCCTAAGGCAGCGTTCCTCAAACTTTTTTGAAGTGGGGACCACTTTTTTAAGTCAGAACAGTTTCGCGGACACCTTACTCTTGTTCCCTTCGAAAGCAAATTTATCATTTTTGTAGCATATTTTAATACCAGTATATTCATATTTTAAAATAGAATCAATTAATTAAAATTAATTTAGTTTAATTAATTTATATTAGTATTAACTAATTAAGTTAATGTAAATAGAAGAAAGTTCATTTTCGCTTTTTTTAATAATTCAAAGTATTAGAGTTTATATAATCTTTAACTAATTAACTAAAAAATAAATAAATGTTGGTACATTAATGAGATCCTTGCACAGTTGTTCTATACTTGTATGTATGCTGGCAAGCTTAAGTCGGAGATCGTCACATACCTCAAGTCGATTTCAGTATTTTGTTTTTATTATAGTTACTGATGAAAACCCTTTCACACAAATGCGTAGAAGCAAACTGAATTATAATTTCTAAAGCACCATTGTACAGTTCACTATATTCTCTTTTCACTTGTGATGAGGTCCTGAAATTAACCATACCTTCCGCTTCGAATTTCATTTTAAATCCGATGTCATTCGAGACTTCAATTAACTGTTCTCTTTCACTCTATGAAAGTTTATTATTTTCAATATCGCAATGAAAGGGATCACGAATCCATGAAAATTCGTCATATTTACTTGGAAAATAAGTTTCAAATTGTGACCTCAGAGTTATATTATTGGTGTACGACGTACAGTACGTGACCATTTCAATATGCAGACTGGGTGTCAGCAAAACTACTAAAAAAGTCATAAATACATGAAAAGGTTCGGTACTTTGGTCCTCTGTTATGAATACGGGTGGACCCTGGCTGGGTTACAGGCGCCAGATGTGCAAGGAAAAGATGGCGAGAAACTCCACGTTCATAGTGCTTGAAATTCCTCTTTTGTTGAGAGTAGAGTGGGAAGTCGGTAGACAGGTAGGGTAATAAATTTCATTAAATGTCAATACTGGGAGAAAAAGTGAAAGACGATTGCCATGTGTCATTTCGAAACTCTGAGATTTTCAACTATAGTGAGACACGCAATTCGTTTGAATTTTATTTTTTCTTGTCTTTTTTTTAAGGACCACAAGGGCAGACCTCGAGGACCACAGGTGGTCCGCGGGCCATAGTTTGAGAAACGCTGTCCTAAGGTAATCATTACATCATAGACTACTCCACACCTGTGGAGTAACGGTCAGCGCGTCTGGCCGCAAAACCAGGTGGCCCGGGTTCGAATCCCGGTCGGGGCAAGTTACCTGGTTGAGGTTTTTCCGGAGTTTTCCCTCAACCCAATACGAGCAAATGCTGGGTAACTTTCGGTGCTGGACCCCGGACTCATTTCACCGGCATTATCACCTTTATTTCATTCAGACTCTAAATAACCTGGATGTTGATACAGCGTCGTAAAATAACCCAATAGACTATTAGGAAAAGTACTACAGGGTAGTTACAGACGTGGACAAATTATTAGCAAAATTGAAGATTTTAATTATATATTTTTACAAAATATGATTCTTCAATTTAAACTACACTTGACATTTTTGCGTATTTCCAAATTATTAGCAAAATTGAAGATTTGTACTGTATATTTTTAGAAAATTTAACTCTTCAATTTGAACTACATTTGATATTTTTGCATATTTACAAATTATTAGCAAAACTGAAGGTTTTTATTATATATTTTTACAAAATTCGATTCTTCAATTTGGAATACAGTTGACATTTTGGATATTTTTTCAAATTATTAGCAAAACTGAAGATTTTTATTTTATAGTTTTACAAAATTTGACTCTTCAATTTAGACTGTAGTTGACATTTTTGCTAATTTACAAATTATTAACAAAATTGAACATTTTTATCACATATTTTTACAAAATTTAACTCTTTAATTGAAACTACAGTTGACATTTTTGCATATTTCTGTCTACTGTAATGATAGAAATATGCAAAATTGTCAATTGTAGTCTAAATTGAAAAGTCAAATTTTGTAAACAGAATTGTCATAAAAATCGTCAATTTTGTTAATAATTTGTCCACGTCTGTATACCCTGTTCCACAACACGAGGAGAGAGAGGAATTTATTTATCTCGTCCAATAGAGTACTGAAAACAACTGGTGAGTCCAGACCTGGACCGCTTGTTTATCGGCGTTGCGTCGTGGTTTATTTCTTCCCTGCTCGAGCCGAGTGGAGTTGGTTTCTCTCTATTCAGTCGGAAGGCTGCTGTCAGTGCTCTTCATTTCTCTGTCGTTCCCAGAAAATTCATCTCCTCCGCTTGCGTTCTCGTTCTCGTTCCCATTTCCATACCTACGCATCAAGACAGCAGCGATCGTCTCCCCTTGATTGTCTCTGCTTGTTTCCTTAAAAAATTTCGCATTATATGCTGTATCCCTTTTCTCTTCTTGGAAATATACATTCTCTCCGTCATGTCTGCTCGTCTATATTTGTAAGTATTCCTTCTTTTTTTATTATTCTCCCCACTCGTCATCTGTCAAAAGACAAGAGATAGACGACATTTTATTCTCTCCATTCTAGTGATTGTCATTGTATAAGTAACGTATGTCTGTCTACGTTCGAGTCGTAAACATCTTGCTTTCAGATGTCTGCATAACACATGCATTTCCGTTCTTGTACAGCGGTTGCTCGTGGTTGTTTAAATGATAATCTAGTTTCACTGTTACAGCGAATCGTGCCAAGTTACGAATATACGTATTGTTTTCTTACGCCGACAGCTGTTTTATTTGCAAGGGAAAGTCGTTATGTACGACGAGAAGAGACGCTTCCCTCAGACTTGTTTAATATCGTACTGTGAGATAGATTTAGCCGTTACTTTGTCAGCTAATGGTTTCTCATCGGAGAGGCAAATGTTCGAAGTCCAGAAGTTCCTGTGAGGGTTTTTCGTGGACAATGTAGTTTCGGAACAAGTTTCTCCAAGTATTTCAAATTGTAATGATGTAATCATTTCGTCATTGATACTTCATGGTCACAGGAGAGCCAAATCCTAGCAATTCCTGCCCATAGAACATCCCACTATTCATCCTCTTTTACTGTCTCAGTCCCCCGTGAATGGAATTCTCTACCTCAGAAGATTAGGGGCTGCCAGACAATAACCACTTTCAAGAAAAGACTAAACGATTTCTTTCGGGCGCAGTCAAATTGAAGTTATAATTGTGATCGAGTTTAATAATTTAATTTAATATAGGTATGACTATCATTATTATTATTATTATTATTATTATTATTATTATTATTATTATTATCATTACATAATTATTTTATTGGTGTTGTGAAGCTGAAAAGAATTGTCATTGTATTATATTAATTATGTATTATATTGCCATGTATTGTATTAATTATGTTATATTCACAGCATTGTATTAATTTTCTATCATACTGGTTGAGTGGAAGAGAAGGCCGAATGGTCTTAACTTTGCCAGTTAAAATAAACCATTATTATTATTATTATTATTATTATTATTATTATTATTATTATTATTATTATTATTATTTTTTATATAGTGAAAGCGTCTCTATGTTGCCTCTGTAGTTGACGTTAAATAAAGGAAGTATAATTACAATAAAACAATAATAATACAAGGTGGACCGCTCGAATGTACCTAATTTCAATTGTGACCGGTAAATGGTTGAAGATATAAACCTACAGTAACGTTTATATGAAAGGAAAACTCAACAAGTTTCGATATGCACATCACCATATCACTACGTGAGCTCCAGCTGTCACTGTGACGATATCGAGGCGATGAACGGTTTCTTGCCAAGCATGTTGGAGCATGTCTTCTGGAATGCTCTCAATAGCCTCTATGTTGCGCTCCCGAAGAACACGAAGGTCTCTGACTGGGGTGGCGTACACTTTATCTTTGACGTAGCCCCAGAGAAAGAAATCGAGCGGTGTTAAATCCGGAGATCTCGGGGGCCAAGCGACCGGTCCTCCCCTGCCAATCCAACGGCCAGGGAACACGTTGTCTAAAGTCGTACGAACGTCATTGAACCAGTGTGGAGGAGCGCCATCTTGCTGGAAAAGGATGTTAGGCTGCAGGTGTTCAATTTGTGGAAAGAAGAACTGCTCCAGCATGTCGAGATATGTGGTACCACACACAGTTTTCTCGGCGAAGAAAAACGGTCCAGTGACCTGCTGCTGTGACAAACCGCACCACACATTTAACTTGGGACTATCACGAACGTGCTCTTGTATAGAGTGAGGATTCTGCGATCCCCAGATCCGCACATTATGCCGGTTTACTTTACCTGACACATGGAACGTGGCTTCGTCCGAGAAGAAAATCTTGGACATAAAATCAGGATCAGCGCCGAGACGGTCTAGCGTCGTATTGGCGAATTCCACTCGTTTGGGTTTGTGATCCGGCTCCAGACGTTGCATTAACTGCACTTTGTATGCATACAGTTTGTGGACAGTTCTTTGCAATATTGATTTTGGTATTTGAAGTTCCCGCGAAGCTCTTCTTAATGACTTCCGCTGGCTTCGCACATACGCGGCTTCAACATTTGCAACCATTTCGTCGGATGTTCTACGATTACCGCCATGCTTCTTCAACACCGATCCTGTAGCTAAAAATGTATCATGCCACTTCTTAATGCTTTTAGCAGTTGGAGCATCGTGGTTAAACACTCGCCGATACTCCCTTTGAACTCTAACAATTGATTTAAACTCCGCATACCACAACACAGTTTGCGCTTTCATCTGCGGTGTCGCCATTTTCACAATCGATACAATCTACGAAAAGAAATCGTGTCTGCGCACCATCTACCGACAGGATTCTAAACTTGTTGAGTTTTCCTTTCATATGAACGTTACCGTAGGGTTCTAGGGGAGAGGATGGTATTTTTTTTAACTTGTTTCCTATTTGGTGAAAAATATTAATTTTTTGTATGTAGAGAGCTAATAGCTGTAGCAACTCAACCAAATATAAATATTCTGGAAAAAATTAGTTGGGGGTCCAGATTAAAAAAAATATACTCAATGCAGGATTTTGCTAAAATCGATATATCTAAACCATTTTTAAAGATAGATTCAGACTGTTTTTTTGCAATGTAGTTGCAAAAGCATGTTCTACAAATTGTCTGTAAAAGAATTTTGATATTAGTCCCTGCGTTTGTAAAATAAACAATTAAAGTTTAGTAACACTTTTTTTATTTTCTTTTTCGCAAACAAACGGACATAGTTTAAAAATGAAATCAATTAACAAAATTCTGTTACATAGAAAAGTTTCCTAATAGTCTAAAGAATGTGTGTTCTAAATTTCATGCATGTATCTTTAATAGTTCAGAAATTATATCCATTTTTGTCTGGCTATGTAGCGAAAAAATGAAGTTACCAGAAACAACGATAAAAGCGGCGTGTGATTTAAAAATTCATAACGCAGCGAATTTAAAAATGGGGTCTCAACATCCTATAAGGGCACAAATACCCACAAAATGTTATGCAATGCATTCCACACATATCAAATAGTATTTTAAAGAATATATATATATATTTTTTTTTTTGAGAATTCAATTTATCGGAAACAACAATAAAAGGGCACTGTGATTTAAAAATCCATAGCAGGAAGTTTAAAAATCGCGCCTCAACATCCGCTAAGAGCACAAATACTCACAAAATGTTATGCAATGCATTTCACACATGACACAGAGTATTCTAAAGGAAAAAAAAAAATTGAAAATTTACTCATTTTTCACCAAAAAATATCGTCCTCTCCCCTTCAACCGTTCACCAGTCACGTACAATTGAAATGAGGTACATTCGAGCGGTCCATTCTGTATATTCTATTAGAAATGTGTAAATAATTAAAATAAATTAAAGAAAAAATTTACAGGTAGACCTACTATATTTAAGCCACTAAAATAAAAATTGAAAATATCTTACATACACTTTTGCATGTTTTATAAACAGTCTCGAATTGGTGGAGTCGGACATTCTGCTATCCACTACTGTGTGCAGGTAACTGACGGTCTCCAACTGGCTCCGAACTCCTAGAGTACCAGTGAGGAGTCTCTTGACTGATATCGGACCATTTGGCAAAGCCTGGCTTAAGACAACATAAAACACACTGAAATGCTATGAGAGGCAGCAAAAATCCACTTCTCACTTTAAATAGAACCCAGATCCATAATATATATAGCCACTAGAGATGAACAAAACTAACTGCCACTCTCGCTCGCTGTATTTGTCTTTCGAGTCTCGGCTCGTCATTCTAGCTGCGCTTCGAGCCACGTTCGTCTTTCTCGAAATAGCATTTGGTCGGCGTGGAAAGATTTCTTAATTTTGAATGACATAAATCATTGAAATAAATAACATAAATGTTTAAATGAGACAAAAAGACAAAACAGAACAGTATCTTAGTTATCAAAATGTTCTGGTTATATTATATTATATTACCTATGGTTATATAAAAAAAAACAATTCTGAAATCAATTTGCATTTCTAAGAAACATAAAACATGACATTAATATCTTTATGCTCGACCATACCGAAATGTAGCAATTATACACCTGGTAGCAGTCCTTTAATGCATGTCATTAAAGTACAGGTGTTCAGCCAATGACAAGTTAGTTTTGTACCGTTATAAAACCTCAGCCAATGACAAGTCAGCTTTGTACCGTTATAAAACCGCAAGTATCGATTATTCTCGGATATGCAATCGAAAGAGAATTAGCGAAAAGTCACGGAGGCTGGAAATCCAATACTGTCGCAGAAGGTTATGTTCTGTTACTATATTAATTAGCGTTAATTGTAAATAATATTCAAATAAATTCAATTTGTCATCTCGTTTTTCAATGTCTAATTTAATTTCAATGTTATATCAAAGTTAATATTTAGTTTACTCTGTAGGTTCTTATAGGCTATCAAGGTCAATGTGGACATCTGTTCCTCGGAAAAAATCAATACTTTCGCGTCTGCGCACATCTCACAATTTACGAGGTATTGCTCAAGGTCAGTTAGATACAAATAAAATGAATAATTTCAAGTTAGAAATATGGTCGAGCATAAAAAGTCGTATGAAACTCGCCTATAATGGTAATTAAGAAGCTCGTATGAAAATTATGAAACTCGCTTGCTCTCGTTTCATAAACATCCATACTTGCTTCTTAATTACTATCATTATAGGCTCGTTGCATAATGTACTATTTTTACTTGAGATTGCACACTTAATCTTAAAGATATGAAAAGAAAATTCCTAGCCTTTTAATAAGGGCCTAATAATTAAATTAAGACTGAAGAACGGATTATTATACACTGAAAGATAGAGATGATGTTTCAAATAGGCTACTTGATTGTTTATACATATTTATAACAGTTGCCAAAGTAGATAAAAGTTCAGTCAGATATAAATAACTGTGGCGATTCAAGGCTGCTTGACTTCGGGACTCATCAATATCGAGTCTGGAAACACAACCAGTCTTTACGTCAAGGATGCGACGTAATACAACCTTTCGGCTTTGTGGGGGCTGTTTTCTCGATCGTTGTTCATCTCTAATAGCCACCATGCTGCCACATCGGAAGAATGATTTTAATCCTTCTATTTTATAACACACGAGTACTTCTGGTATGTTCACTAAAATAAATATTGAAAATATCTTACATACACTTTTGCATGTATGTATGTATGTATGTATGTATGTATGTATGTATGTATGTATGTATGTATGTATGTATGTATGTATGTATGTATGTATGTATGTATGTATGTATGTTTTATGAACAGTCTGGAATTGTTGGAGTCGAACATTTTGCTATCCACTACTGTGCGCAGTTAACTGACGTCTCTAACTGGCTCCGAACTCTAAGGCCCAATTGTATAAAACTCCCTGACTAAAGATCAACTTTGATCGAAGATCGAAAAGTGAACCGAGTTCAGACACTTCTTCTATTGTATAAAACTTCTCTGCGATCAAATTACCTTGGTTCAAATGCAATCTAAGTTCACGTGAAAAGGATTTGGCAACATCGCATAAACAGGTGAAATACGTCATGCGCGGACCATGTTATACAGTGTATGACTTGAGGCTTTCCCGGCGTTTGATGTAGAATAACTCTTCTCGGGTTCTCAGCCAGGTGAGTTGGAGATTAGCTTCCAAGCTTTCGACGGCTAGCTCTGCCATCTTCTTCGTCCCTGAAGAAGATGGCAGAGCTAGCCGTCGAAAGCTTGGAAGCTAATCTCCAACTCACCTGGCTGAGAACCCGAGAAGAGTTATTCTACATGTTATACAGGTTTGTTCATTGTTGCCAATCTTGCGACTTTAACTCTTTTTCAACAACAATTTCTTTTAACTTTTATATTGCTTAAATAGGGATTTAGTGACCTTTTTAGCACCCCATAGTGAAACAATTTAATCTTTCTTTGTTGATAATGAGAAATCTAGCGACTTTACAACTACTTTTTGGCGACTTTCCGTACACTCAGTTGGAGACACTGGTTTTTTGTGCATGTAAATAATGGCGGACAATAAGAAGGAGGTTGACTGTTCTCCGAGTTGTTATCATGTTATGGTGTTTGATACTGCTAAACATAATAAAGCTTTATAAAACGACAATTTTCGTTTAGTAATACAGTTAATAGAAAATTTTTGAATGTACCTATCATATCCATTAATAATTAATGGTTGTTATAAACATAATATAATTATAGGTTATGTTATTTGATACTGCTGAACACGATAGAGCCTTATAAAATATAAGATTGTTTGTGTTTTAAGGCAAGAAATTGAAAGAAGTATATATAAATGTACCTATCATATCTATTAATACTAATAATAATAATGGATATTTTATTTGCACAATCTATCACTCGTATAATTCAAACAGAAAATAAATAACTGAACTTGGATCATCTAACTTAATCGGAGAAATTTCTTCAGTCAACGTTGACTTTAGTTTGAGACAAATTAATCTCAGATTAGACTTTATACAACACAAAATTCCAAGTTCAGCTGAAACAAGGCTCAATTTAACCTCTGATCTAAGATTAAATGGTTTATACAATCGGGCCTTAGAGTACTAATGAGGAGTCTCTTGACTGATATCGGGCCATTTGGCAAAACCTGGCTTAAGACAACACTGAAATGCTACGAGAGGCAGCAAAAATCCACTTCTCATTTGTAAATCGTATCCAGATTTATCATATATATATATATATATATATATATATATATATATATATATATATGTCATGCTGCCACATCGGAAGAATGACTTTAATCCTTCTAGTCTATAACATACGAGTACTTCTGGTATATTCCGGATTTTACTTTCGATCAGCGAAGAGAGAGCCGGTGTCTGTAGCTAATACTGGTCCCCGTCTAATTCCAAGCTTGTGCAATATGCAGAGATATTAACGTCCTTCCATATAGCTAAGTGGCGTAGTACGTACTCACAACATACGAGCTTAGTCCTTTCCTTTATGAATTCTATAGCTTCGGAGAACTGTGAGGTATTAAAGATATCCCATACTGGGTCGCGTTTCTTGTAAATGCATGCATGCCCTCGAATGTTATTGGAAAATAGCTGCGTAGAAAACGTAAAATGCACTTTAATATTTCAGCCCTGCATTGAGGTTATTCTGAATATTTTATAACGTTTTGTAATAATGTCGCTAGAGGCATAATATCAACCCCATCGAAAGGAGAAGGAAACTTTCCTACCATAAAACACACACTGGCCCGGAAATATGTAGAAGAAATTAGAAGTCTTATTTTTAGGAACATGATATTCTCGATATGATTTCTGACGTTTTCATAATACACTTCAGAAAATTGTTAAGATAGTATCGTAAAATAGCACATGATATCGTTATTAGTTCCTACAATTAGACCCTTATATTTGTGGTCTCTAGGAAGTTCTACAGCTGATCTCTCCATGTTTTCCTTGGACGTTCAATGTTTTATCACTGCTTTGTGGTGTATATTGAATATTTCTAAGGTAATTTGGGTTTGTTCCATTCTTGAAAGATCTGCGTATGACTTTTGTTTATTAATTATGACTATCTAAAATTTCTAGTATACCGTACCTGGTATTTTCAATTCTAATCGAATACCGCAATTCCTTTTAAAATCTCTTAATGCATATCGTCGTTGTTCCTGCAATAACGCTTATGTGACATATTTATCGATTTTCAGATTTTTGCTCTATTAAATAACTTAAATAGTGATACAGCAAATAATAAAATCTCCTATATGTAATCATATTTCTTTCTTTCGGAAATGTAAGAATTCACAATCCCCTATGTACGGCTGCCATAGGATGAATAAATGTGTTTTTTCCTCCTACTGAAAAATTGTATATTTAGCACATAGGAGCTATTGCAGGAACAACGACGATATCCCATCATGGTCTCAACAACTTCACTTGAACAGCCTCGATTATTTTACATTGGTTCTTCATCTAGTGAATTTATCCAAAATAAGAACCATTTTGAAGAGGTGGAGAAGTTCAAATATCTGGGAGCAACAGTAACAAATATAAATTATACTCGGGAGGAAATTAAACACAGAATAAATATGGGAAATGCCTGTTATTATTCGGTTGAGAAACTTTTATCATCCAGTCTGCTGTCGAAAAATCTGAAAGTTAGAATTTATAAAACAGTTATATTACCGGTTGTTCTGTATGGTTGTGAAACTTGGACTCTCACTTTGAGAGTTGAATAGAGATTAAGGGTGTTTGAGAATAAGGTGCTTAGGAAAATATTTGGAGCTAAGAGGGATGAAGTTACAGGAGAATGGAGAAAGTTACACAACACAGAACTGCACGCATTGTATTCTTCACCTGACATAATTAGGAATATTAAATCCAGACGTTTACGATGGGTAGGGTATGTAGCACGTATGGGCGAATCCAGAAATGCATATAGAGTGTTAGTTGGGAGGCCGGAGGGAAAAAGACCTTTAGGGAGGCCGAGACGTAGATGGGAAGATAATATTAAAATGGATTTGAGGGAGGTGGGATATAATGATAAAGAATGGATTAATCTTGCTCAGGATAGGGACCAATAGCGGGCTATGTGAGGGCGGCAATGAACCTCCGGGTTCCTTAAAAGCCAGTAAGTAAGTAAGTAAGTAAGTAAGTAAATAAGTAAGTAAGTAAGAACCATCTTTGAAGTAAACACTCCCCGAATTACTCAGGGAGAAAGGGAATAATTTCAAGAGAAAAATTGAGCCGGGATCTGGTAGAGTTCCTGAGTAGCTCAGTCGGTAGAGCGATGGCGCGCTCAGCCAAAGGTCCCAGTTTCAATACCCGGCCCCTTGAAATTATTCAAGTCAGCTTTACAGGAAGCTATTCCTTCGGTACATCAAAATATATATATTCCTAAAAAGTTCAGATTCGTATAATACACGTCACTGTTCGTTATCAGAAAACTACAATTTTTTAGTCACACAGAAAAAATGTGTACTCAATGCTGCGTCTTTGACGTCTAGTCAACCCACGTGAGGTATGTGGATATAAAAGGGAAAAATTGAGCCGGGGTCTGGTATAGTTTTTGGGTAGCGCAGTCGGTAGAGCGTTGAAGCGCTCAGCCAAAGGTCCGAATTCGATATCCGGCCGCGGAACAATGCCTTGAAATTATTCAAGTTAGCTTTACAGGGAGCTATTCCTGAAAAATCGTATTTGTTTAACACATAACAGTTTCATCTCATTTGAGGAAATGTTAGTGCTCAGGACGTTTTACACTTTTTCCAGCGTTACTTGAATTTAGGCGCTCCTTCACTATGTATTAGCGCCAACTATCTTACTTATAAGCCTATTTTTTTATGGGGAATCGAAAGATTGTCATAGCGAGACATTGTTGGAAGATCGAAAAGCTTCTAGAGCGCGAATGGTTTTCATAATAATCCATTACACGAAATACAATCTTGTTAGTGTTGAAACAGACGTAATCAAATAAAATGGAGTTTATAGGCTAGCTGCAGTTACATCCCGCACATGAATCGTAATTTCGAAGTCCAGGTTGCTTTGCATAAGTTAATAGTGGTTATTGGAATAACGTTAGTACTAAAAATGGATATATTTCATATACATATTAATTACAAGTTGACACAGATAATATAATTTATTGCAAATGGAATAGTGCTCTGTACTGGCTAATGCACAGAAACCAGTGAAGTTCTGCCTGAAACGGGAGTCTCTCAGGGTCTATCATTGCTCGACAAAATTCAAATTACACATACTTTTACATTGTGCGTTCTACAAAGTGGATCTGTTATCTGATTATGGGAACTACGGAAGTGGTACGATTCAAACATTCTATCTCATAATTAAAAGAAGGAGAATAGCCCCTTTCAAACCGATATCGGAGAATTGGTTTCAATCATTGGCATTGGAAGTTACTGGACGGGTTAGTATTCACGGTAGGTTAAGGCGGTACGCTGCAAGCCGAAAAGTTGCGCATTCGATTCCCGATGGAATCATGAATTTTCTACACTGATCTAATTATTCCGACGGTACCCCTAACAGAAATTAGTAGCAGGGGTATTTTCCTAGAGGTAAAGACGCAAACACATAGTACTCCTATTTTAGTAGGTTATTTTACGACACTGTATCAACATTTCAGATTATTTAGCGTCTGAATGGAATGAAGATGATAATGCCGGTGAAATGAGTCCGGGGTCCATCACCGATAGTTACCCAGCATTTGCTCATGTTGGGTTGAGGGAAAACCCCGAAAGAAACCTCAACTAGGTAACTTTCCTCGACCGGGTTCGAATCCGGGCCACCTGGTTTCGCGTCCAGACCGCTAGCCGTTACTCAACAGGTGTGGATCCTATTGCTATTAATTCCCATTGTCTAGAAAAGGTGAGATTCTTAACCACGTCCTACACTTAAGGCCTTCGTTGCTTGTAATAGATTATTTTTAACTTCTACGGGATGTAAATTTCAGTTAATAAAACTAAAGTAATAGGATTCATCGGAAAAAATCATCTCCGCAGCAAAATTTGTCTTTATAATAAACCTGTAGAACAGGTCTCATGTTTTAAATATTTGGGTTGTCATTTGAGTTATGAACAAGAAAAAGATATTTCTACAAAATTGAATTACTTTAATGATGCAATGAATACCATTAATAACATTTTCAAACCTTCTCTTGTCCAAACCATACAAGAATTAAAGCCTATAAAACACTGGCAAGACCTGTTCTCATGTATGGAAGTGAAGCTTGGACCATACGTAAATGTGATGAATACCGAATCACTCTCAATGAAATTAAGTTTTTAAGAAGAACTTCTAGCTATACTAGATTAGACAATAAGAAAAAGTAGGATATTTTGAAAGAATTAAATATTGAACCGATTTTAGAGAAAATTCTAAATTTTAGACGGAAATGGAAATCTCATATACGCAGGATACCTAGAACAAGAATACCAAGCCAAGCACTAAATTACTGCCCTTTAGGAACAAGATCTTTGGGCTGTCCGCTGAAACGATGGAGTGAGAGCCTAACGAGCCACCAGGTTTAATACGTAATAGGAAGAAGAAGAAGAAGAAGAAGAAGAAGAAGAAGAGACTTTTTATCTTCTAAAAGTCTCTCTAGACTCTAGACCAGGCCTGGGCACTAATACTTCAATCTCGAGTCACTGCAGATTTCCCCTTAACTTCTCACTCCACCTTCGCAGGCTGAGACGAGTAAACAGGAAAGTAAGCATTGCTAAGTGTCGGATTGTATAAGGCAGACATCATAAGCTTTTACGAACTTTATTCATGAAAGTACTGCAGACCAAAATTTTTGGCTCTACATGTCTCACTCGACTGTTACTACTACTGCTGCTGCTAATAATAATAATAATAATAATAATAATAATAATAATAATAATAATAATAATAATAATAATAATAAAGTCGTCTCATAAGTAATGTTTATTTTTTGGTGTTTTGTGAGATTTCAATCAATGATTGTCTTTGGTTGAACAATGCAATTTAGAGAACGCTATGGTTATTATTGCATATTTGAAGCATGTAACATTCATCAATTAAGTTTTAATACAAAGAATAGTATATAAAATGGAGGTGATAAAATTTGACATTAGAGTCTTTCTAAAGCATTACTGGAAATAAGATTATGAAGCTGCTGCCTCGGCTCGAAGAATATATGAAGTCGAGGGTGAAGGTGTCGTTAGTGAACTTGTAGCACAACGAGTATTGCAGTATTTCAATAATAGAGAAGGAGACGTTAAAGATTTACAACGTCCTAGAATACCTAAGGTATAGAATATCGAGTTTTGAAAGGAAACCTACAAAGAAAAATACTCCTACGTCCTCGGAGAAACTTGGTGCTTCAAAATATACAATATCTCGCCACATTAAGATTTTTATAAAACCATACAGAAGTTGTAAATCTGTACCTCATGAATTGAATGTCAACGCAGAGAGGATATCTGTCGTCAGCTTATCGTTAATCCCATGGATGATATATTTATCAGAAGAATTGTCACACGTTATGAAAAATGGGTATAATACCGCAACCCTGACACAAAACAGTGGCTCGATTCCCGTCAGCCTGCCAAAGTCGTTGTTAAACAAAATCGGTTCGGCCCCAAAGCAATGTTATGTGTCTGATGGAATTTTTAAGGTGTGACTGATTGACTGGGTGTTTATTTCAAACGGGCGTGAAGTCGATGAGAATCTTTATTCTTAACAGCGAGAACGAGTTAATATATTGTACAAATATAATTTAAGTCAAATGAATTAATTTTGGGATTATAAACGATGTTTTTTTTTTTGTGTAAGTCAAGGAAACAAAGTTCGTCTACATATTTGAGTAACTTTATTCTACATATTGAACGATCTTAGTCATGCGTAATAAGCATTATGAATATTTGAAAAAATAAATAAAGAAATAGAATTGATGCGAAAGGCGTAAATCGGATAAGAGTTAAGCATTTGTCATCACCGTTGACACTCATTTGTTTCTAGCATTGCAGTCTATATTTCGTGTAACGTAAAGGTTGTAGCTATGTACACGATAGAATAGTTAGAGGAGGCTTGCTCATAGTGTAAATCATTTTTCCTTTCTGCTATTTATCCCGCTACTTCAGATGTTTGTCGTTGCCGCCTGCTACATTCTTGGGACATTTTCTGGTTGCGGGGAATGTCAAACACGCCGACGTGGGAAGTTTAGGCAGAGACTGCCCACAGCAGCAGAGCTTTCATCCGATTTCTGTCATTTTGTAATCGGATGAAAACTTGAACAGTCTGCATGGACCTCGCTCGGGTAGATTGTCACCAAGCTTCCTTGTCGCATACCTGCCTGCTCGTTGATAGACACTGGATTATATTCAACAGCTTTCCACATACTCGGATTTCACTACTGAATCTGAATCGCTCGTTATCTTGATGGCAATTCAGAGAACACTCTCATATTTCGTGGTTATCTGACTTCCTGTGAATGAGATTATGAGATGTCCACTATTTTATATGTGTCGGAATCGCTTACGTTATCACTAGGAAACGGATTTTAAGGAATATCATGGACTGTAAAAATCGATCATACGGGAATAATAATAATAATAATAATAATAATAATAATAATAATAATAATAATAATAATAATAATAATAATGATTTATTTAACCTGTCAGAGTTAAGGCCATACGGCCTTCTCTAACACTCAACCAGGAGTAAAACTGCGTTACAAAAACACTACAAATTTACAAAGTACTCTACAATTTTACACACAAAACTGAATAAGATAATAATAATAATAATAATAATAATAATAATAGTAAAATGTAAACAACAAGTAAGTAGAAATCAGACATAATATATAACATACAGAAAGAAAGAAAAAAGCATGTGAACAGCAGGTCAAAATAAATGAGACGTACAAAGTATTAAAAAGTAAGACAATTATTGATGATGATGATGATGATGATGATGATGATGATGATGATGATAAAAAATAAGAATGGTAATAATAATAATAGTAGTAATAAAATAGTGCAGTACAAAGCATACAGTGAATACAATATTTTTAAGTACACACGGTAAGGAAAATTATGATTATATATAGCTCAACTTATCACATTCTAGATATACCATTATTGGAAAATATTAAAACAAAAATATAAAATAAGTTAAATATCACTAGAACATTTAAAAAATGTGAATACGTGGAAACATGCAATACAACACTTGGCATAATAATAAGTTAGTTTGGCAACTCGTCATAAGGTAATTTTCTAACTTGGATTTGAAAGATTTCAATGTTCGGCAGCCCTTAACTTCAGACGGCAGATAGTTCCAGTGACGAGAGGTAGCAACAGTGAAAGATGAGGAATACAGAGGTATTTAAGAGTTGTTAGTTCACTTTAAAAAAGTGAATCTGATACAACGTTAATATAAATTAATTTCATTCCCTATAACTAGGGAAAGGAAATTCATGTATTTGCATATTTATTCTGTATCGTTGTGTGAATATGCTGGAAGATTATCTACACGAATCACAAATTTCTGAATACAGTGATATTACTTTTATTCTGCATAAAAGTGCATATTTGGTTTTATTTATAAAAGCATCACATTTTAACATTAATGCGAGGAAACTGCATATTATGTATGTTTATTTGTCTTTCCTCATTTTTAAAAGTGTGTAACCTCGTAAACACGACTAATTTATGTTCATGAATTTTGAACGTAACGATGACGCCTTCATAGGAAGCCTCTCAAGTTAGCAATTGGTATTCTTTTACTGCAGTACTACAGAATAATATCCAGTTTAACATCAGTTCCAGGAAATGTAGGAGATAAAGTGAACGAGAAAACAGCAAATATTATTTCCAAAAACCCTGGCTATTATCAACTTAAAGAAATTCAAGATATTCAAGATATTCTCGAAGGAAAAACACCTCAAAAACAACAAAATTTTCTATAGAACAGCTCACAGCTTTTGTGTAAGCCCCTCTTACTTCTTGTGACGCAGAACGAAGTTTTTCGCGCTACAAAGCTATGCTGAGAGACAACAGGCGAAGAATGACAACAGAAAACATACGTCACTGCTTAGTTGTGAACTGTAACAGCATAAATGGAGCATTCAGCAATGAGGCAAGCACTTCAAAATCCATAGACTAAACGTAAGTTACCTATACCTTATTATTCTATTAAAATAATCTCAGACTGACAATGCATATTTTGTAGCATATTTATCCATTTTTACGGGATAAATGCATACATATTCTTCACGTTTTTAGTGCATGAACTTCCTTTCCCTGCCTATAACACATACATACATACATACATACATACATACATACATACATACATACATACGTGTTCTGCCTCCAGGCAGGTCTTTCACTGCAAACCCAGCATTCTCGAATCTTTCCTATTATCTGCCTTCCTCTTAGTCTCCGCATATGAGCCACATATCTTAAGGTCGTCTATCACCTGATATCTTCTTCTGCCCCGAATTCTTCTCCCGTTCAGCATTCCTTCCAGTGCATCCTTCAGTAGGCAGTTTTTTTTTCAACCGGTAACCCAACCAGTTCCTTTTTCTCTTTCTGATCTGTTTCAGCATCATTCTTTCTTCACCCACTCTTTCCAATACAGCTTCATTTCTTATTCTGTCTATCCACTTCAAACGCTCATTCTTCTCCATATCCGCAGTTCAAATGCTTCTATTCGTTTCTCATTTCTTCGTAATGTTCTGCCCCATACAATGCTACACTCCACACAAAGCACTTCACTAGTCTCTTCCTTAGTTCTTTTTCCAGAGGTCCGCAGAAGATGCTCCTTTTTCTATTAAAAGCTTTCTTTGCCATTGCTATCCTGCCTATAACATATCTATAAAATACAATAATACATAAATGAGTGAATAAATAAGTAAATAAATACATAAACTATTAAACAAATAAATAAATAGAAAGAAAGAAAGAAATATTACCTCAAGCTCTCCAGCAATATCCTTAATATTTGCTCTTTGTTGAATAATACTTACTTTGTGAGAAATACTCAGACGTGAACGTGTTTCTTACGTGATACCTTATCTGCCGTGTGACGTATGCGGGGCTTGGATTCTTGCGACAACAGGAGTCCACGACATACTGTTTTGCTGCTTTCTTTAGACTCAAAGGCATTCTACTAAATCGGCGGAGCAGTGTAAACCCAAGTACACAGTCAGTCAGCGGGAATAGAACCCACGCCCGAGCACAACTCCGGGTCAGCAGAAAAATGTGCCTCCTATCTGAATTACGCTGATTGCTCTAGTGTCAGACTGAAATATTTTAATACGAGCATGAGGTAAATTATATCATGAGAGCAATAGATTCAATCAATGTACTAGAGAGGATCAAGGTCTGAAATAGGATTGAGAAAGTAAGATGAGAATTTTTAGCCTATATTCGGGACTCGAATGCACCATGCACGCGTGTAATTTGAAGATAAAATTCGATGAATCTTCAATTATGTTGATTGTGATTTGGTAAACACGACTTCCGGTATTGGATATATGAAAATAAATTACTCTGTGTTTGCGATTCGATTAAATTATTTATCATATTATGTAAACAAAAAGCTTAATTGCAGAGTAACATAGCTGAACACGACCAATGAACTTCAATTTTTATAGAAAAACAAATCATGGCAAACAATGATCGGGCACTGACTTGTTTCTCTACAATATTCATTGTTCACCATTCACGGCAATTTTCAATTATTTCCACATGTGTTATAATTAGAGCTATGACATGTAGGCGCAACAAAATTGAAAATTGACAGGCAAGAAGGCAGTAATAATGCTTGAAATAGGCATTTATACAGAATGTGAACTATATAAACTGCAAAAAAAAAAATAATAATAATAAGTAGAAAATAAAATGTTGTACGTTTTGTGAGTCTAACTTTTTTGAAAAAGATAATAGTAATTATTTAGGGTATTTTGACCGGTATGTACGCTGAAGCAATCGTTTGTTACTCGATTGTGTATTGGTATGTGTTGGATGTTGGGTGCAAGGTCATTGGCAATAATATTTACGTTCAGTTTAAATGTGAAGAAATAATGAAACTACTATCAATCTTAAAAATATGGTATTTTAGAAATTTAAAATAATATTATAAGATCTAACTAAATTTCACTAGATATTTTGTTCAGTAGACCGATATGTATGTACTTCCTAAAGCCTATAATTTTAGCAGTGGGTGGGTGTGTGTGGTATGTATGTATGTATGCTAGCACGTCTGGCCGCGAAACCAGGTGGCCCGGGTTCGATTCCCGGTCGGGGCAAGTTACCTGGTTGAGGTTTTTTCCGGGGTTTTCCCTCAACCCAATATGAGCAAATGCTGGGTAACTTTCGGTGCTGGACCCCGGACTCATTTCACTGGCATTATCACCTTCATTTCATTCAGACGCTAAATAACCTGAGCTGTTGATAAAGCGTCGTAAAATAACCTACTAAAAATGTATGTATGTATGTATGTACAGTAGAACCTCTATTATCCGTGGTAATGAAGGGGGTGGACTGAACGGTTAATCGAAAAAAACGGATAATCCGTACCATAAAAGATTTTCGTAAATTAAGTGCATAATACTTTCGCCTACAATTTTGTGATTTCCTTCATGGTCTTGTGTTTAACGTGCTTCGTTGCAGATCAGGAGTTCACTAAAAGTTCGGTTGTCAACGACGGCTTCTTAAACCAAGATTTCTTGGTTGATTGCCTGTGGAAATACAAGAATACTGGATGTTCATTTCAAAGTGTGTCATGACGTCACTGTTGTTGGGTCACCGATTTGAAGCGAGTTTCAGCTGATATGTTAGAGAATTTGCCTATTATTTAAGGCGTTCTTCAATCTGAACTTCAGAACGTGTACGGTATAACTTGAACGTCGTAGCAACAGATGGCGGTCTGTACGGTCTGTGTGCTATCATAACCTCTTTCGAACTGTGTTTTGCGCCGGCAAGTCGTACGCAGGGTATTTGTTATCATCGGTTGCGTACGGTAACATTCCACAACACAAATCAAATGCTCCGTGTCCACGTTGACCGTCGAAGTTAATGTCAACAAATACGTAAGTAATCGTCTTAACCCTCTCCCCATATCCCGACAGTACGTATTTCCAAACAGTTCACATTCCTGCCACTACCGGCGTTATCATACGTATCGGTACGTACTCTTCAGAATGAACGCCGTACTTGCTAGCCATCTTCTCTGCCTCTTAGGTTATACACATGAGCTGCGGAAGTGTAGGAAGATTGAATTCTCTAGGCTCATCAACTAGCCACATGACGGCATACAGCGAGCCAAGACACATTTTGAACTGAACACCCAGTAGTATAAATCCCATGTTGGAGATTTACATACTTTGTACATCTTTTAACCTTTTTTTTTTTTATTATTAAATCGCTTTCAGTTGTACTCGCGTGCGTACTTTGAAGCAACATTAACCACAGTTTCTCCTTTCTCAAACCTCTCAAATATTTGTAATTTTTTCGATAATTAATACAATACGTTTTCTTTTGACAGTTGTGGAGTACATTTTGCATAGAAATTATACATACGGCCACTCGAATAATAAGGCTAAGGTTTGTGAAAGTTCTTGGGGTAATTTCTTTGAAAGCAGGTAGTGACTATTTTACAAGTAACTATTTCTCTTGCTGACAGCGAAGCATTTCTAAGTACGTATATACTGTGTAAGGTACTTTTGGAAAACTACCTAGAAACATATTGTACAGAACTTCATATTTTTTCTGCAGCAAAAAAAAAAGTGCTAGAAAAAAAAAGTCGGATAATACGACAATCGGTTAATAGGGTGACGGATAATAGAGGTTCTACTGAATGTATGTATTCACACTGCAAATGGGTAAATACCCGGTGGCAGTGGTAACTAATTACGTTCAATAATGACAATTAATAATAAATACAATTAATAATAAATTAATAATAATAATGATAATAGTAATTAATACTAATAAATAATAATAATAACAATAATATAATAAAATTAACAAGGAGCATCGTAAATTAAATGAAGCACGATCACTTAAAATAACATTTAAACTAAATCTAATTTGTATTTTAACTCTGAGTTCGAACTAAAATCCACGAGTATGATATGTTCATACATGCACAAGTACCTTTCAGAATTACACTCATTTCGCTGTTAACTCACTGCACTGGAACTACGACACATTTCACTGATACTATCCTGATTTCACTAACACTTCAAACACTGCCAATATAAACTATAAAAGTTCACTAACACAACACACTTCTTCACTGATACAACATTTCAAATAACAAAACATCAATTACACCCTTTAAATATTGTGCATAATATTACCGTCTATTAGTAAAGTCCTTAAGCCTATTTTTAAATACATTGGTAAAGCCTTTAGTAAGTCTGCTGGTAAAGCATTCCAGTGTCCGTCCTCTGTCTTCTTTCCCTCGATTTATGTGAGTGGTCGTTCCTTGAAGAGTAATTTGGCTGCTGCAACCTATTTTTTATTTCTCTCCAGGCAGACTCACCTTTGTATAATTTGAACATTGCGCATAATCAAAATCACGTTCTGTCGCGTTTCTATAAAAAAAACGTAAGTATATTTTTTTGCAATATCACAATTCTTCATATTTTGTACAGTGAGAAAGATGAAATTGGAACGCAGTTTCACTTCAAAGGCCGCAATGTGTAAAGTGTCTGGAAAGGAGACCACGACAAATTTCATTTAGACTGCAGGCTCTGTAGTTGAAAGGAATTCTAAATCATGAAATGCATTGGAGTTATGTTCTTTGATTTCGTAATCAATGTGAGCACACAGTTTTGTCTAAAATGTAGGTGGAGTGGGAACTCGGCAGAGGTGAACTGTTCTAAAAATCTCCGCGCGGCTGGAAAGCTTTATCCTATTTATGTCATTTTGTAATCGGATTAAACTTTAAGCACTGATGATTTTGCGTTATTAAAACTTGAAATATCCGTCATCCTCTCAACGAATCGTGAAAGTTTCACCCAAACTAGTTATGTTATTTTATATTTTCGGTATATTTTGCTTCGAAATCACTTGATTACCGCTGAAGTACCGTGCTCGTGTTTGTATTATGTTCTCTGGCATTTTTCATCCTTGGGATTTATCTGTTATATACTGTCTTTTTCCAAGTATTTTAACGATTTTAATAACCGACTTTCGTATTTTGATTGGAATTTAATTGTACGAAATTGACATTAGGTATTTAGTTATTTTTATCCTCTTATTTAAGATACTAAGATGCTTTACTTTTCGCTGACGATCTAGTTCTCATAGCATCAACTGAAGATGATTTACAATATTCTGTACACAATTTAAATATGGTCAGTGAAAAATATAACATGGAAATTAATATTTAAAAAACGAAAATCATGTCATTTTGTGGGAAATTCCCTGTACCAAATAAAAACTTAACAAACGCAAAAACACGCAAAACACAACACAAACACAAGAACGCAAGAATACATCACACTAACATATGAAAACAAAAGGACACATAAGATCACATCTTCATTCAGAAAGCAGAAATACAACATAGCATACAGAACAGAAAAAACACTACAAAGACATCTCAACACACAAAAAACACAAACAAATAAATACGACCACACAGGTGTATTCAAATTCACATACAATAGTTGCGACAAGTTCTACATTGGACAGACAGGCAGATCATTCCAAACACGCTACAAAGAACACATTAAAGCAATAACCAGAGGACACAATACATCTACATACGCCGATCACATAACCAGTGCTAACCATACATACAATAACATAAATGAGGACATGGAAATCCTACACATACAACCCAAGAACCAAAAACTCAACACACTAGAACAATACGAAATATACAAACACACGATCAAATTCTCAACACACAGATCAATTTCAGTACACACACACTATTTGACTCCACTTTTCAACACTTTTCAACAATCAGACGCACCCACACAACAGGCAGAGAAGTACGAGATGACGCCTAGATCTAGTAGGCTCTGAGGATGGTGTGTGAAGCACCGAAACAGCTGTAAGCCGCACAGACTTACATAATTAACACGAGTAAGTCCGCTAGTTAATCAATTACTTATATACAAGTGTTAAAAGTAGTGTACGCAAGATTAAAAATGAAATAAAATCTGTTTGAAAAATAAAATAATAGAAAGAGTAAATATTTTCACTTACCTTGGCTATACACTATCACCTTATGAGGAAATAGATATTACTGAAAAATATATAAATATAATAAAACAATGGGGATCATTAATAAAATCATGAAATCTTCACTAGTACAAAGACACACAAGAATAGGTTTGTACGAGTATAAAACCTTAGCACAACCAGTAATAAGCTGCGGTAGTAAAGAGTGGACTATGAAGAATAAAGATGTCAGTAGAATAATAGCAAGTGAGATGAAGTTCATGAGAGCAATACTTGGATATACTCACTGGGATCATAAAAAAAATGAGGACATAATGCAAGAACTTCAAATAGAATCCATTATGCAGTTCATCAGCAAATATCAACTTAAGTGGAAAGCTCATCTCGAACGAATGGATCGATGCAGAATTCCAAAAGCACTGTTTCATTACCATCTGCATGGCAAAAGATCTCTGGGTCGTCCAAAGAAGAGATGGACTGAAAATTCTAGTTTGAGACCGTAACAGGCCACTCTGCCTAATACTTGTTAGGAAGACGACAACGACGATTTAAGATACAGAAGACCCGGCCAACATTGGACCTTCAGTATTAAGGGCTCTACGACGAAGAAATTATTTCCTGATGTGCAAAATCAAGTTACAGTCTGTTTCTACCCGACTTCTTCAGCGCTAAGTTTATGACCAGTCATGGGAAATTCGGTTCGAACTTTGAAAGATTTGGGATCGAAAGTGCGGAAGAATATATGTGTATATGCAAAGATGATCTAATTATTGAACATTCGATTTCTCATTGTCCTCTGTTTGACAGAAAATACTTTTCTAAGATATATTTCGGATTGTAACTTCAATTACTGCACACCCCTTTTTCCAATTACTTAGGAGAAAATGTTGTTACAAACAATTTACTGAGTTTGTGCATCACATCTATTCAAAACTATAATCCTTAACTGTATGTAAAGTTTGCCGTAATGGTCACAGAGTGAACCTAAGTAATTTCATTATTTTCAGGGGGTTATTCTTTGAGATATTTCAAACAAAAAAAATTGATGCAGTTTTGCTCGTTTTCGCTTCCTTTTCGAGAAACATTTCATAGCGTGTTTTGGAAAAGCCATTGATTCAGTCAATTTAATAGAGCAGTGTATTATAATAATAAATGTTTAAAAGAATTTTAGTTTTGCCCATTAAATGTGCAGAAATTGTATTCGAACAAATGTAACTAAAAAGTGATTTTTTTCAACATACCAGTAGCTATGTGACGCATTTTCTCAAAAACTAGAATGTACGGCGGCATGAAATGTTTATCACATAAATCAGACGGTATTTTGATGTGGTGTATGTACTTTCGTTAAATTTTCTTAAGTAGTTGTTCTTTAAACCAGCATATCTGAAAATTTGTTAAAAATAGGTCTATAAAAATCATATTTTTTTCTAATCAATATTAGAAGATTATCGATGCTTAGTGTATTCAACAGGAAGGAATGAACGTCTTATAAAAAAATTCAAAATTTTAAACCCAATAGTTTTTGAGACAATGGGCACTCATATTACTTTTTAACATTGATAAGATAGGGTTTTAAATCTTCCCTTAATACTCTGTGACTTCAAATTTTGTGACGCGCGACAATAAAATACACAATTTGTGACACGTCCAGAAATTTTTGAGGAAGAATTAAATCTATACTTATTTGCTGGGAGTTGAACCGGGTCCCGCTGGATTTTTAGTCAGATATTTCATCTTTTGTGTCACATCACATGATGATGTGCAACATTAAACTTAATACTGGTTTTAATCTGAAAAGGTAATTAAATATGATACCAACTTCAAGTGTTGTAATACGTGAATCTCTGAATATAACCATTTATTTCTATGTTTGAAGGCAGATTCAAGGTTTAGGTTAGCATGGCTGACACTGTGGTTACGGACTTTGACGTGAGAGTTGTCTAAGGCCAAGATGAATAGAGGATGAGCCGTGGGCATAACTTCAACAAGTCTTGAGGGAGGTCAGCCTGTGTGTTTATTATTAATGTGACGTGAAACATTAATTGGGGTGTAATTGAGAGTTAATTAATTTACTAATTAGGCGAAAAATTAATTGGCATACGAGTTTAGTCACTACGAAATAGCGAGGTAAAAACTTTTTAATCTTACAATCACGTACACATCACAGAGAGATATACCCAGCCTCCTTTATAGTTAAAACTGCGAACCTCTTCATATTTTTGACGTACAGTAACTATCAAGACATTGACTTCCATATGAATTCTGTATCTAATGTGTTACCAGTGTTCATGTCTTAAGCATTGTATGTAATTTTTTAGAATTTACGCAGGCAGTTTATCTGTCCCAAATTGGAACCTTATTTTCTGGAAGTCCAATTATGCGCATGAGAAGTTTCTAAAACATAACACCTGATTCCTTGATATAATCATACGACTTTGCACACATAAAGAGAAATTATTATATCCCTATAAGGGATCACCTCAAATCCCATTTTAACTTCGTTGTTTTCAAATTAGAGACTGCGGAAAAAGACTATCCAATATTACCACAATCTCCTCTATTATTATTATTATTATTATTATTATTATTATTATTATTATTATTATTATTATTATTATTATTATTACTATTACTATTAGTGCTGTTGATCGATCAAAATATTTAGTCGATTAACTGTTTGAATTTAATCGATTAATCGATAGACTAAACGAGTTTTGATCGAGTTGGAAAAATGTTTTAATATGTATGTACGTATGTATGTATTTATTCACACTGCAGTGGGTATATACCCGGTGGCAGTGGTAACTAATTACACTCAATAATGACAATAATAAACTTATTAATTAAAAATACAATTAATAATAATACTAATAATTAATACTAACAATAATTAATAATAATAATAACAATAACAACAACAACAACAACAGGGAATATACTAAATTAAATGAAACGATCACTTAAAATAACATTTGAAATAAATCTAATTTATATCTTAAAACTAAGATCGAACTAAAACCCACGAGTATGATATGTTCATATCTGCACAAGTACCTTTCAAATTACACTCATTTCGCTGTCAACTCACTCACTGCAATGGAACTACGACACATTTCACTGATTCTATCCTGATTTCACTAACACTTCAAAAACATTTCACTATTCAAATACTATGCACTGCCACTATAAACTATAAAGCTTCACTGACAGGAACACGTTTCACTTACACAGCACACTTCACTGACACGACATACTTCTTTACTGATACAACACACTTCACTGACACAACATAATTCTTCACTGATACAACACTTCAATAACAACATATCATTTACATCCTTTAAATACTGTGTATAATTACCGTCTATTAGTAAGGTCCTTAAGCCTATTTTTAAATACATTTTTGGTTGTTGGTAAAGCCTTTAGTAAGTCTGCAGGTAAAGCATTCCAATCCCTGATAGTACGATTGAGAAAAGAAAACTTTCCAGTGTCCGTCCTCTGCCTTCTTTCCCTCAATTTATATGAGTGGTCGTTCCTTGAAGAGTAATTTGGCGGCTGCAACCTATTTTTTATATACTGTAATACACAGTTATTGTTAAATTTAACTTGTGTTCGGTGATAAGCATAAGTATTAAATGTTGTATATCTGTATATATTGTATCGTTATATTATAAAACAACTATTTTAATTACTTACCAACATATTTATTATGAGGCTTATATTTTATTGTGTCAATTTCTCCGGGAATTTTTTAGACAAAACAAAAAGTATGAAAACTCACCTAGTTAATACTGCTCATCCGTGATTTTAAACATGTCAGTGTATTCACATGCTCCGAATTAAGTTCTACTCTACGTTTAGTAACAATGTTTCCTGCATCACTAAACACGAAAAAAACTTTTTTTTCTGTCAAGCACTTCTCCACGATAGTTCAATTTAAATCCAAACGTTTCACCGAGTTTACCTCTCAAATTCTCATATATGTCATAATAGAGTTTAGGCTTTTCACAAACCACAGAAAACTGTTTTTTTTTTCTTTATCAAACTAACCACACAACCTTCATATACAAACTCAGTACAGAAACTGCAACTGCAAAACTACAGCGGTCGAAACAGAAGACTGGCCCCTATTGTAATCGAATTACCAGATTTTAAAAAGAGAAGAAGGTAGTTACGCTCTCACTTGTACACAATGTAGACATGGCTATTTTATAAGGGATGAGGGGGACGAATCCCAGAAAAGTATGTATTTCATATGCTAGGAAGATGAGCTGACAACAAGGTGAACGTTTTCTTGGAAAACCATAAAACTTAATACGGGTTTTGCATTGTGTTTCAACTTTCAATAGAGGTGGACTAGGTCACTGTCCTCATATTTCCATCTCTTTCTGAAGTGTTTGTGCAAAGATTTTCCCTACGCTACTTGGTTTACAGTTAGAAAGTAACAGTACTTTTGTACTTTCAAGTAAGCAGTTTCCGAGAGAGAAATATTGTCGGAATTTTTAGTATGAGTATGTATCAACAAAATAATAATTAATGTGAACCACAACCGATTAACTTTAATCGACTCGATTATTCGATTAAATATTTTGATCGATTAATCTTACAACGGAATTGATCGATTAATCGATTAGATTAATTGATGAGATTAATCGATTAAATCCCACAGCATTAATTATTATTATTATTATTATTATTATTATTATTATTATTATTATTATTATTATTATTATTGTGCGTAGAATCTAGGAAAAGAATTTTTCTTCCCTACATAATCGCCAGTCTTGCCCCGAGGAGAGATGGTGCTTGAAACTCGTTACGAGCATTCATTTTCAGGGATTGAACTGTGGACCGAGTATACGAGTCAGTCCTCCGCCCTGCTTGTTTCTTGCGGTTGGAATGGACATGACTGCACGCTGGCATGAACATATAAAACTTGAATAGCCTGTAGCTAGAGAATTACACCCAGAGCGACAGTGTTCATGTAACGTTCCACGAAACAATCTCGCCTATCAATTCGTTGCCATGGTAACACCCAGTAAATCCTTAAAGCTTCAATTTTATGTGCCTTCCTTTATGTTCAAGGCTTTAAATTAGTCTTGTGTAAATGGAAGTTGAAACTGCAAGACGAATTATCGTAAAGTTGTGCATCATCGAAATTAATCGAGAGCTGTTTGCACATTCCGACTGTTTTATGAGTGCTGATGTAGGAATTGAGCAGTTTTAATCGGCTTTTGAGCAAGCTTAACAAGTCCAATTCCGAGAAGTACTTATAGTCTATTTTCCTTTCACAGCGTTATGAATTAATTGTCTTCCAGTTTCCCAAACACACAACAGTGTACCATGAGCCTTGTAACTCTTCTATTTAATTCGTGGCTATCTGTTAAGGTTAACGATTGACGTTTCTATTCCTTATAACTTCCGTCATTGATTCGTAGCGTTTCGGAATAAAATAATTGAAGTCGTTAAATATAGTGTTTTTTTTTTTTCAAAAGTAACAGGTAAGTTATTGCTGTATGACTTTCGGCTTTGTATCTCTAACTCATTTCGCCTTCGTTAGCATCATTTCATTAATTCACCTCTAATAGTTACACGGCAGACGTGGTTCCGGGATTCGCCTATAGGTGGCATCTGTCTGCGGGAGCTGCGTATGGGCTGTTCCATATGAAATCGATCAGCAAAAAACCTCGCATTTTTTTATACTCTAATTTTTCCCTACTTATACAAGGTGCTGAGGTGAATGCATTTTCAAAAATATACTATCGAAAATCAAACGGTTTACGTATTATTGAGCGACAAATTTAGCGTATTTTATAAAAAAAGCCTCTTTCAGCGTTCAGAACTCTGGAACCATTTACTGCAGAACATTGAACGAGAGCTTATTTTGAAGCTGACATTTGGTAGGTTATGTTAAGAAGTAATCCTTATTTTTATTGTACACAGAGAGACAGATAATCTGATTTTACTTGCTTTTAAGCTTTTTAGCCATTTGTAAAAATGTAAGAAAAAATATTGAGAAAAAACCTTGCATTATTAAGAGAGATTCGGCATTGTTTGCTTAGTGGTACGGCAATACGTTTCGAAGGTATTAAATAGATTATTTTCACAAGCCTAGACTTTAACGGCGCAGTACCGCACGCACTGGCCGAGAGCTGAAGATAAGCGAGCGTTGGGCGTCATTTTACTCCTGTGTTTATGAAAGCCTGTCATAAAGCTACCACAGCCATGACTGCTAGACGACACATCACATGTTTGTCTCCTGGCCTTGCTCGTCTCGGTTACCTCCCGTCTCACAGTCAGCTGGTTAGTTCACGCGCGTACTATTTATTTTCTTTATTTTATATTTTCAATACTTTCTTATCAACGTGCTATTAGTAAAAAATATGTGTTTATTTGTACTTTCAAAGCGGAATCTAACTATATACTTTTAAAATATTTTTTCCTAGCCAAAGGCGTGTTAATGAGGAAAAATCTAAATTTCTCCATTTCCATAAAAAGTAAGAAAATCTGTTTATATGTCAATATAAACTTTAATTTCTCAGCATAAAAATAAACCATGATTTTGATCATTGGGTGAAAGGGTTTCGGAGCTACAACAGTATAAAGTTGCTAATTTTATGAAAATACGATAAATTAAAATATTTTTAATTTAAACACTATGAAGTTCTGATGCCTCAAACTTTGCACAAAGCATT
The DNA here is from genome assembly GCF_040183065.1 of Periplaneta americana. Lineage (NCBI taxonomy): Eukaryota > Metazoa > Arthropoda > Insecta > Blattodea > Blattidae > Periplaneta > Periplaneta americana. The sequence continues at coordinate 48,143,351 of NC_091120.1, forward strand.
GTATCACAGTTCTCTACGTACAAAAAAAGTTTCATTGTATTTAGAAATTGTAAGGTCAATTTTCTCTATATTTCGGTCGATTTGAGATGGAGTAGCTCATATATCCTAGAGAAGTCGCAGAGGCTTCAATCAGCGGACTGCAGTAGACAGGGGGCGTGTAGCTCCCTCGGATAGATGGCGCCTTGGTGAGTCGTGGAATCGACGGCGGCGTGTCTCTCTGGTTAAGGATGCAGCAGATTCATCCACGTGAATTGTGAACAGATGACATCGATATGAAGAGGCTACAGAGGAACATCAACCGGGAGGCAGAGGCTGGTTCTTGTTCACGCGGACTCTGTCAGACCTGGATGCTGTGGCTGAATCGATAAGATGACACCAAGGGTAGATCTTTCATTCAAAACCCAGCATTCTCCAGTCTTTCCTATTTTCTGCCTTCCTCTTTGTCTCCTCATATGATCCACACATCTTAATGTGTCTATCATATGATATCTTCTTCTTGTCCGAACTCTTCTCCCGTTCACCATTCCTTCCAGTGCATCCTTCTCAACCAGTGACCCAGCCAATTCCTTTTCCTCTTTCTGATCAGTTTCAGCATCATTCTTTCTTCATCCACTCTTTCCAACACAGCTTCGTTTCTTATTCTGTCTGTCCATTTCACACGCTCCATCCTTCTCCATATTTACATTTCAAATGATTCAATGCTTATTTAACCCAATAATAAGTTTCTAATTAACTGTGCATTTAATCACGAAACGTAATATGCGTTTTCTATTCCTTTAAGTGTACTCTGTCGTCCCTTTCAATCTGCAGGGTTATTTCACTTCCACTCTGTTTATATATATATATATATGTGTGTGTGTGTGTGTGTGTGTGTGTGTTTGTGCGCGTGTGCGTGTGTGTTGGAATGAACTCCTTCACATTATTGAGTTTGTCGCATATGACTTAAGTATTTCCATGATGACGAATTGGATGGGTGTGGGAGAAAGGTGAGTATAACAGAAGGAATCTATGGCGTAATGTGAAGATGCGATTAATTGATATCGAGAGGCAAGAGATTGAACTCGAATGTTCGGAAAAGTCCTCACTACATTTACAATCAGATTTCATGCTTAACTGGGGGAGGTGTGACTACATAAATTCTTTTAACAAAGACCTCAGAGCAGGTTTAGCGTGGCTAAGATTGGGGGCATGGAAGGATAATAAAATTGTCAACGAAGGAGAGCGCCTTTGTCCGATTTGCAGAGAAAAGGACTCCTATAAACATATTTTATTACAGTGTGTCGAATTTGAACACGTACGGAGAAAATATCTACTACCCTCGATGCTAAGTCAGAATAAGAGTTCGCTTGCTGATCTCATGGGGAATAGAGAATACAAACAAAAGATTGGCTTGTTCCTCTTGAAGACGAAAGATTAGAACTTCAGTTATTGAAGTTTGTGACACGAACTGAGGAAGGGATAATAGTATCTACCAAACTATACACTTTTATGTTCCTATCTAATCTATATATCCTAGTAATGATGGATTTTATGTCTACCCATACAACTCTCCATCGCCACATAATAAAATAGTGGTGACTGAAGTCGAATGATGACACTGTAATTTGCGTTCCATCAAGCAATTTAATTTTTTTCTATGTTTTTCTGTTAACACGTCAAAATAAAGAAGAAGCAAAGCAAATACAGAAAGAATAAAGGAGGACAGTTGCAATGGAAAAATTAAATAGAGGGAAGATCGAAGGAAAAGAATACAGAAGAAGGAAAGAGGAAATAAGGAACAAAATCTGACACCTTTGTCTTTATCTGTTTTTTCATCATGTAGATATGTCACTTTTGTTAATATTTTATTATGCATACTATTATGAATCTTTATTAATATCTATATATATATATATATATATATATATATATATATATATATATATATACTAATTTTTTATTTTACTGAGTAAACCGTCTTGTAAAATAACTGATTGCTTCAAAAAGTTAAGACATCGGTGACGTCATAAGACCTCGTTTCGATCCCACATAAGTTGCGGCTAAAACATTCTACAGAAAATTCATCAAGCATTTCATATTACATAAGCACTGGGAAAATCGTGGATTGCACATTAAATAAAAAATGTATGTGGGTATGCAGTTCGCATAGTGACGTGTGATTGTTTCTACCACAATGAAATCTGTTGGGATTCAAACCCAGGTCGATGGGAATTTGTGCGGTTACCAGTCACGCTTCTCTGCGTACCAATGCAACAGTGATATTGAATTAATTGGGTTACTAAAGCAGTCGATGTTGTATCAAATAAAATCAAGCCGATAGCTTTAACATGTCACGGGAACATTGTAATAACATCCAAACAACAGTAATCCGTATCAAAATTTGCGAACGCTTGAAATGCAACGCATTGTAGAAACTTGAATAACATGTCATTCCGCTGCGAAATGACTGACTGCATTATCGAGCAACAAGTTTATGGAATTGCCATTAACTCATTAGTATATAGGCGCTCAATCTTAGCTCAGTCTAACGGCTTCTCGCCAGATAGAACGGGATCCTACGAAGATTAAGGTGACAATTCACGAGTGATATTTGCTAAGACAGTTTCGTGAATAGTATATTCAGTAAACAATATTAATAAAATAAAAATAACATGATTTTATTCAATTTAATTTATTATATATTGAACTTCGCACGTTGGAACGATCTTCTATATGCTTTAGTGCTACTGTACGTGCCATCTGATGTTAAGATCCTGAATTACAAATGAAATATTGACTTTTATTCACAATTCATTACTATTTGCCATCTTGTGATAAGAATCTCGACTATATTTAAATAAGTAAACAGCAGAATTATCTTTCAAGTTCTCGAGTCATTGAAGCTGGGATTCCTCAAGGATCTGTTCTGGAACCTACTTTGTACTCCAGTTATGTACAAGATCTTCCAAAGAAACCTGAATGCTTACATATGCTTTATGCAGACGACAGTTCTCTACGCAAGACATTATAATATTTTTTCTTATTGTTAACAATGCAATCAGCTCTTAATTTGCTTACACAGTGGTCTACAAAATGGCGAATAAAGATTAATGGAACTAAGTCACCGTCAGTGGTTTTCACTAAAAGATTTCCACACTTACCAGAAGAACTCACAATGTAACAACAAAACATACCTTTTAATTCGGCTATAAAATATCTTGGCGTTTACCTTGATAGAAGACTGACTTACAGATAACACATAAATTTAATCAGAGACAGAGCGTTTCAACGTTTCATACTGCTACATCCTCTCTTCAAAAGTTGCATCTCTCTTAAAGTCAAAGTTTTATTATACACTTGTCTGATCCGTTCATATATATTATATGCCTGTGAAAATTGGTCAAATACTCTATACGTCATATTAAAAGACTAGATGGAATCAAATATCAGTATGTAGAACAATCACGGTAGCAGACTGTGATATCAGTAACTGTCAACTATATGAGTCACTAAATATAATGTTATTTAGTGATTATATTCAAGATGCCAGAAACAAATTGATAAAATCTGTAAGAACACATCCAGTTCCACTGCTCAATAGCTTTTGTCATTTCTCGTGTTTATATGTCAAAATGAATGAATGAATGAATGAATGAATGAATGAATGAATGAATGAATGAATGAATGAATGAATGAATGAATGAATGAATGATTTCTTATAAAACACTTCACTCTTGGTGAAAGCGTTTGAATATAAATTGTATTTTTATACTGGATCATGTACAATATTATATATACATCTTGTAAAAGGCAGGGGTCTATTTTGAGACCTGGTACTTAAATAAATTTAAATTTCTGGGGGGGAAAAAAAAAACAGCAGAATTATATGAAGTATTGAATTTTATTAAACTGAATGTGATCTAAACACAATGAAAATTGTCAATTAACCTATATTAATTCTAAATAAAAGTTAGCTTTAGAATTAGCATCATTTAAAAGTAAAAGTATTTAATGATGAGGTTGTCGATTAGTTGTTTCGTATTTGTTTATATTGAGGTTATGATTTTTTCGTTAATTTGTACATAAGGTTTCAGTGATGATGAGCTGTCACTGCCTTCTAAATATTCCCCGTGCTATCAAGGAACAACGATTCCTCATGGGGGAAGAAATTTTCTCATGTAATTTCGGCCAGTGTATGGGACCGGTGCCCACCCAGCATCGTGATGCACTTGGGAAGCTACGATAGGTAGCGAAATCCGGTTGCGAATACCAGCTATAACGGCTGGGGGGATCATCGTGCTAACCACACGATACCTCCATTCTGGTTGGATGATCGTCCACCTCTGCTTCAGCATGTGGGCGTGAGGCCAGCAGCCGGCTGGTCGGTCTAGGCCCTTCACGGGCTGTAGCGCCACGGATTATATCAAGGAACAAATGCGAATCAGATACGACAATATGCAGACAATTGCGAATCAGGTGCAACAAGATTATTTCGACAATATTGCAGTGGTATATGAACGTCATTGGCTCAAACCGAATTAATTCTTATACAAGATTGGTCACCAATTGCGTGAGCGAAATGGTCGTCGAAATTGTACTGATTATCGTTTCTACCGAATCATGTACCGGTCACCGGTACATTTCTCCTGAATGACTAGCATTTGTACAATCTGAGTATTCAGTCACGCGCCCGATCAGAGAAATAGGATTATCAAGCAACAAATAACAAATAACCCCCTGAAATTAATATTATTTATGCTTCACCTTGTATACATATTTGTAGAGTAATACCGTGTCGTCCACCGCTATGGAGTAATGGTTAGTACGTCTGATCGTTCAAATCCTGGTTGGGACAAGTTACCTGGGTGAGTTTTTTCCGGGGTTTTCCCTCAACCAATTAAGAGCAAGTCCTGGGTAACTTTCGGCGTTGGACCCTGGACTCATTTCGCTGGCATTATCACCTTCATCTCACTCAGACGCTAGATAACCATAGCAGTTGATAAAACGTCGTAAAATAAGCAATTAAATAAAATATACCGTTTCTCAGTTTCATTTCATCGTGAAATAACGCAACTCAAATCAGATGCAAGTCTCGTGTGGTGCGTGAAGAGGTCTAAATTTCAATAAAAATAGCTTTAAGATTCAAGTACTGATAATCCAATGTCTTATGTCGTCACCATTACAGCAAACTTACTGTTAAACCTTTATAAGAGAATCAGTTTCGGAGGTGGATAAGAAGTTGAGAATTCTATGTAAGATTCCACCCACAGCCGTGATTCCCATGTGTTTTCTTTAGCTTTCTAGAGTTCCGCTGGTTTTCATCGCTATAAATCGAACTCTTAGCAACACAAACTACGATTTAAAATTAACATCTGGTTTTCAGAAGCGACGTAGTTCCCATCTGCTTTAGATGCATGATCTAAAAATTTCGTACTCTGAAGGTGTACTTCCACACAAAACAATAAGCTGACCTGTATCAATTGATATGTTCTTTGGAACAGCGATACACATCCCCCACATCTATCAAAATTGTAGGGAACAAAATTGCATCTTGAAACAAACGGAAAATATTGCTACGATGCATATCAAGTCGACTGCTGAAACTGCTGACCAGAAAGCATAGAATCTGTCACTCATGAAAGGTACAGTCTGTACAGAAATCAAACGCTTTATGACTGCCTCCCAAGACCAAAACTAGAAACACTACAAACTACTGAATTTGTATACTAAAAGAAAATATGAATAATTAAGTACAGTATACAACGTTCAATTCATCAGAATTAAATTAGAATAGACCTACAGCATGTAATAAAGTTCACCAAATGGCATGGCTATTATTTTTATGATTATTATGGTGATGATTTATTATTATTATTATTATTATTATTATTATTATTATTATTATTATTACTATTATTATTATTATTATTATTATTATTATTATTATTATTATTATTGACTTATCAGAGTTATCAGATACATATGGGAATGAAATACATGTATTAAATGTATACATTATATATAACAGGAAGCTTAATACAGAGTTTTCGTACCCTCTCCGTACGCTAAACGCTTAACACTATTTTGACGTCATTAATGAAAGAGCCAATCAGAGCCATTCACCTCACGTTATTTCAGTAGCGGACCCGCTATCTCTAGCCGGAAATCGTGGGCGAACAAAGTTTACCGTAGGTTTGATTCGATGTTAAAACATGGTATCCCGTTTGACATTTACCACTTTGGACAATATTCAACTACTTAAAACAGCTCAAAGATGGTGAGGAAAAGGGGGCGTGGCTCGGTTGAACATTGAAAAAACATTGTCACTCAAACCAATGTACGTAGCGATGCTTTTTAAATAGATGTGCATAGTTCCTAAACGATACGTCGGGGAAAATGGATTGTCTGACAAAACAATTCCTCCATGCGAGCCCTGTCACCTCTTCGATGGTGGGCAGAGGTCTTGAATCACCCTGTATTTTTTATTCCATATCTAGGATAGATATTTTTCGACTTTCCTGTTTGGTATCGAAACTGTATCCAGTTGATTTATACTGCTTGTGCCATAGTGGAATTTGTGTTCAGTTTGGTCGAAATCAATTCATTCCTTTGCCGGTAGAAATGCGAAACACGTAGATTTGGACTATCAGGAATTGTTGTTCTGAGCATCCAGCTCGAAAAGTTGAGAATCAGAGCCCGCGCGATGTTGCTAACAGAGACGTAGCGGAGGGGCGGTATTAAACTGGAGGTAAAATTCTGTTTGGGGAGGGCGGGGACAGAGCGATGGGAATGAAGACCGCTGCTTTAATGTGTTAACGATTGGTTGCTCCCAGAAGTAGAGGAGCAACAGACGATAATCCCCCGCTCGTTGTATCGTGATGCCCGGCTTGCACGCCTGCACCGCATATTTCATTGTGGTTTTATACAAGACGCACTCAAATCCAGTTGCTTTTTATCCGCCAGACCAGAAATACCAGCTTTGTAGTCCATACAACTTACTCCTCATTAGGCTATATGCTCCGAGATGCAGTACTGATTATTAATTTGTCTAATTCGTGTTTTCATGCCCTAAGCACAACATTTTTACAATTTTTCAGCGTCTCGTTATATTAACTGAAACGTTCTATAGTGTATAGTAAATATTGCGAAAATGATCTTCCTCGAAGTTTTCACTGAAATGTTTTATCGTGAAAATTTTAAATTATATAATAAATAAAATGGGAATTAATTACCTCTTATTTGCAGATGGCCAAGTTATAGTAGTTTCTTCAGAAAAAAAAACTCCAAAGACAACTCATAAATTATAGAAACTAAACTTTTTGGCGCTAGGGGAACTTCATTTAAGTTAACCAAAACCATTCTCCTTTCTCTCAAATTTTCTAATGAGGACATTAACAAAATTTGTCTAATGGTATTGAGAGATTCATTATCCATTTTACACAATCACTTGTATAATACTCTGTAATTTTTTTACTTCATTTCATTACTCTTCAATGTATTTTCATCTCATTTTTCTCCGAAATCAAATTGTACTTTATTTTTAAATTTATCATTGTTCCGTATTCTCTCCGCAATCATATTGTATTTTTCATTTAACCTCTGCTTTGTATTCTGGATCCTAGTGGTCACCAGTAGATTTCGGCCAGATGTCCCAAATTGTGGAATTTGTTGTAACGGACTCAATTCAAAGTTTGCAATTTCATCTCTGTTTCAAGTAATATGATTCACTTTAATTTTCTTTTGAAATTTATTGTCTGTATTTTCATTGTATTTGTTTTCTGAATCTTGTGGTCACCCTTATTGAAGGGCAGATGGTTTTGTTTTATAAATCCGATGTGTTATAATTTAAACGTATTCAAGAAACAAAATCTATGTCATTTTTCGGAACCCGGCAGAAAAGAACAGAAATATCATAGGCTCTAATATAGTTGAACAAGTGACTTCTTTTAACTCTTTCCGCTCGAATGAGCCCATTTCGAATCACTAAAATTTCTGTAATCTCTGATTACATGATTCGCCTGATGATTCCATTTTGGTATCGTCAGAAGTAGTTTCGTTCTTTACCGATAGAGTGTAGCACCTGCTAGTTCCTTGGCCAGCTGTTATTAGGAAGAGGATTACTTCGTTTTTTGTTTCTCCATGGTGTGTCTATGACCTTGTGCACCCATACTTGTGGAAAATCATAACATGTATGTAAAAATTCAGGCCAGAAAGGGTTAACTATCTGGGCTGCACGTTATATTGGCGAAATATGGATATGGAAAAGAAGTTAGCAGGATGTGAACAGATCTGTCGTAGAATAAGAAGTAGTTTAAAGATATAATAAAAACTAAAGAAACCCAATTAAATTTGTATAAAACAGTGGCAGTCCCATTACTGACATTTGGATCAGAGATGTGGCCTTCAACAAAATGTGACAAGAGGAAATTTTAAAAATATGAAATGCGTTTTTAAGATGGAAGCTGGAGATAAGAGATAAAAAATTGATGACATTAGGAACGAATTACAAATATATAAACTTAATTTAAACGAGCCACTGGCGTAGTACCGGCGCAACTCAGTCGAAATGGGCGCTTACCTTCTGATATAGTGCTTCGCTCGGGCGTGGGTTCGATTCCCGCTTGGGCCGATTACCTGGTTGGGCTTTTTCCGAGTTTTTCCCAACCATGAGGTGAATGTCAGATAATATATGACTAATTATCGGTCTCATCTCGCCATCACCAAATCAATCGGTGCTAAATAACCTAGTAGTTGATGCAGCGTCGTTAAATAATGTACTGAAAATATACCTAAACGAAAAGATAGAGACGAATAAAAATAACTGGCTTCAACATATACAAAGGGGGACAGAGAATCGCATCCCTAAAACTATACTTTATTATAAAACATCGGGTCGCAGACATACAGAGTGTTTCCGGGCTTGTGTTACAAACTTTCAGGGATGATGGGGAAGGGCACATGTATCAATTTGAGATAAGGAACCCTGGTCCAGAAATGACTGAGTCGAAAGTTATAAGCAAAAATAGTTGTGTGGAAATGAAATAATTTTATTCCTCTGTACACCTTATTTATGTGCATTTATCTATACATCTTACACATACTGTATTGTCTACCTACAGTATTCCGTTCAGTGCGCTGTCTGAGGGATGGGGACAGGAAACTACACTAAAGCAATGCAGATAGCGTAATGTGTAACGGACATGGTCGGTCCTGATATGCGCGTCTGTAGACGGCAATGTATGTGTACAAGTTGCAGTGTCCAGTCGATCAGTCCTAGTGAAATGGAAGGGTACACGAGAGCGGAATATGCAGACTTGATTTTCGAATACGGATGAGCCAATGGGAACAGTAGACAGGCTCGCAGATTGTGTCAGGCCAAGTACCCAAGTAGGAGACATCCGGCCCATACCATCTTTCCACGACTGTTCCAAAGGTTAAAGGAAGGAGGGCACGTGGTGCCAAATTACAATTCCATTTTCACACAACTATTTTTGCGTATAACTTTCGGCTCAGTCATTTCCGGACCATGGTTCCTTATCTCAAATTAATACATGTGCCTTTCGCCATCATCCCTGAAAGTTTGTAACACCACCTCGGAAACAACCTGTATAGGAAAAGCAAGGCAATATTGGGGAAACGGTCTGCCACAACATATTCCAACGTGGAACGGAATGAATCAGTAAGCTAATTTCTTGAAATAGTTGTCGTAGTGGTAGTGATGGTGATGGTGGTGATGGTGAAAGATTTAAGCCTGTCCCAATCCAAAGCTGACCGGTTTTCAACAAAGTGGTCCCGGGTTCGATTCTTGTTAGGTCCTATAAAATGTTCGAAAAAAAAAAGTGGCAATGATAAAGGTTTCTCCGAATAGGCCTACTTAGTTCTTTTGTCATCTTTGTTAAGTATATCAGTTAATCATCTGTTGGCTTCTTAAGAAAGCGTCCTGAATTTGACCGCATGATGGACAAAACGACTTTGTGAAAATATTTCGGTTTCCATCTTGTAATCTTATTTTTGAACAGCCCCTGTAGTTGAGAAAGGAAGAGAAATAATTAATTACCCATCCTTTCCGCTTTTCGTCCATCTATGGGCAAGAAACGTGTCTGCTGCCACAGATCCCCCAACCCCGATTCTACTCTGAGTGACGTAGGTACGTTTCTGGACTAGCAAGCCGATACCATTAAACTTCACGTTTTGCACACATTCTAAGGGAGCCTTGCAGAGACTGCTTAGGAGTTCTGTTGTCAGAGTTGACGAGAATAATCCTCTCACGGTGTGAAGTTGGAACAAGATTCAGTCCGCTACTGAACCTGCATTTAGATTACCCGCTTCACACAGGTGTCTGAGAAGTCACCGCACGGTGGCTGCAGGGGTCTGATTGTAGGATTTCCTGTCTCAAAAATGAAGTGTGTTTGAGTAGCTTACTACAATACCCCACACCCGTTCAGCACATCAGTTCTGACAAAAAAAGGTCACACTTATGTTTTTATACGAATGATGACAGAAACCCTAGGTAAGACCCATTTTAATCACAATCGTATTCACTACCATCAGTGATAATTATAGTTAGGAAGTTGGTACCACAACTATTAAGTTTTGTGAGCTTGGACTATATCTCTAACGAGTGAAAAGTAATAGAGCGTCTCTCGGTGTCAGTGAAGCAGAACGACTAACATGTATAGCCGGATGGTAACCAAACATGTGCTCCATCGTCCACAGCCTTACGTTAGAACAAGAAAATAATATAAAAAGACAATAATTTGTAATTATAAAGTTCGTAAATCCCAATCTAAATTAATTTACCTATGCTTATAAAACTAACATACAATGAATAATAATAATAATAATAATAATAATAATAATAATAATAATAATAATAATAATAGTAAACTGCCCCCCCCCATTGAGGATAGCCCTTACGGACTCAGTATATCCTCAAAAAAAATTATTATAGCCTACATATGTAAACATAGATATTAAATTTTAAAGAGGGGAATCAAAGAATAGGGCGTGAAAAATTACAATTGCTATTAATGTGGCACCATGTGATTAATTAGGATTTGGCAGGATTTTTTTAACACAATTATCACAATGTCATTCCTCAGAGATATTGGTAGAGCAAACTGCCATCGAAATTCTTCGAAAAAAGCTGGTATAGTCCCTCGAGCACCTATGAGCAAGCCGAATACCTCAACGTGAATTAAGGCATATTTCAGCTTGAAATAGTTGACTGTAGGCTCATAGATCGACTTCTTCTCAAGGTGGACCTCGGCTGACTGATGACATTCTACTTCAAAACGTATCGTGGGGTCCACAATGATTCCCTGTTTAGTGTCAGCATTGTACGTTAAAATATCTACTCGTCTCGTTGACCCATTTTCAGCTAGACAGGAGATTTCTTCTTCTACTATCCAGCCCTTATTTCTTAATGCGGCAGCAATGTTGGATCTTATAATATGATGTATAGAGTTCCTCAAGAGCAATCCCTGTTCACAGAATCCCAAGACGTCTGTTGATACTACAATTATGATTTCAGCCTCATTATAACAAAATAACAGTGAACATTTTCATTTCATCTAAAGAAATACTCCTTTTATGTTCAGAAAAAATAAAAACAATATTTGTACTCTGAAAATATTGGTTCTACGTCACAAGACGTTACTGGAGCAAATCTGAAACATGATACAGTATTTCTTACTATCATCAGGTGAATTGGTGTTGTGGAAGAGAAGGCCTGATGGCCTTAACTGCACCAGAATAAATAAATAAATAATAATAAATAACTACTACTTTGTGAATCTAATAGTGTATCTCGTATGTGTGACATAGTATTAAACCAACAATAAATTGTTTCAACAAAATTTTTCGTTTCTATTGTAATGGCAGCTAGGAAGTTCTTACCGTAATTCCGATGTTGAACTTGGACTCTAACGAACTGGATGCATAGCAGCACGAGACGTCAACATTTTTAACGAAGAATGATCGGGGAAAAAATAAACGTGTTACACACTCTTGATTGCATAATTGAAGGGCTCAGAGCCAAAGGCGACTAACCCACAATTACAAAATGAGCTGATATTAAGAGGATCCTGACAAAAATGATTGGTTTCACAATTTATTTTAATTGGTCAACATTGAATAAATACAAAAAATATCATGAATCTATAACAACAATGTATAGCTTTGAAAAAAGACTGAATAATGAACAATACAAAATTGTGGGTTGGTCGCCTTTGGCTCTGAGCCCTTCAATTATTTAATAACAGATGAGTTTACTTTTTTGGAATCATGCATAATATTATCATTACGTAAATAATACGATAATAACAGAATAGCTCACTTTGTTCAGAATCTAATATATATATATATATATATATATATATATATATATAGTACGGGGTCCAAAACCGAAAGTTACCCAGCATTTGCTCATATTGGGTTGAGGGAAAACCCCGGAATAAACCTCAACCAGGTAACTTGTCCCGACCGGGAATCGAACCCGGGCCACCTGGTTTCGCGACCAGACGCGCTGACCGTTATTCCACAGGTGTGGACTTTATGTATAATTTCGTTGCCTACGCAAAATTTTGAGAACACTACAGCACCTATCACGATGGGAAATGCCTCATTCGATTGGTTATTAACTCAATAAATTTGAAAAAAATACTAAAAACTTTACACATTTATTTATACGTTTTGTAATTTAGCAAATATAAATAAATTAGTATAAGAAGGCTTATGGTTCGTTCGTAAGGCTTCAGTTTTCTTCTTTAATCATGATGTATGCGTATCAAGAAGGCTTTGATTTGCTCGTTCAGTGTCATTTTATGGACGCGGGATTTTAAACATTGTCGTTATTGTCCCATTGTTGTTGTTAGTGTAATGGTCTGCATACTAGACATCTACGTAGAGGGCTAGGGTTCAAGTACTAGTGCGTGAAGTTTTTTAACTGTTAATTTATTTAGTAAGAAATTTTGTAGTATTTAATTTTTATTTATTTATTTACTTATTTACTTATTTATTTATTCATTTATTTAGTTATTTATTTATTTATTTTATTTATGTATTTAATTTATTTTATTTATTTTATTAATTTATTTATTTTATTTATTTTAGTTATTTATTCATTTATTTATTTAGTTAGTTATTTAGTTATTTATTTATTATATTTATTTATTTTATTTGTTTATTTAATTTATTTACTTATTTATTTATTTAATTTATTTTATTTATCTATTTAATTTATTTTCTTTATTTATTTATTAGTTACTTATTTACTTACTCACTCACTCACTCACTCATTCACTCATTTATTTATTTATTTATTTATTTATTTATTTATTTATTTATTTATTTATTTATTTATTTATTTATTTATTTATTACTCAATCTTGTCTGGACATGGCAGAATTTTGTAGTATATTAATTTGATTTATTAATTACTGCTATGTTTAATGATATTAGGTTTTTAAAGTCATAGCACAGTCTAGTATATACAGTCGCGAAGCTCAATACGTAGTAAATATGCAAACATTAGACAGTTGCTCACCACTAGGATCGCTAATATCGCCTCATTACAGGCAATGCAAAATAGTACCGGCACAGTCTATTGTTTCTAGCACCCTCAAAACTCAAGCTTCGTGACTATATAGTAGACTGTCGTCATAGCAAGTTAGGTGGTATAGATGGCTTAATTAAAGGATTAGAGGTCCTGAATAATGTCAGTAATGGAGGAGGGCTTTGTATAAGCCTATAGGAAAGGCTGTGATTAAAATAATGAACGTATGCTTTGCACCTATTTATCACGATGTTCAACTGTTGTTCACAATCAAGATTGCAATGTGAAGTGAAAAAAATAACTAGGTACAACTTTTATTTGAAGCGTTTTTTTATTGGAGGATACTTTTAAACCTCAATTAAAATTATATAAAGCAAAGGGATAAAGAAGGCCAAGATGGTGATATAGCATAAACAAAAACACATTGTTTACAAAGAGATATTATTGTAATCTAAGTCTCATTCTAATTGTGTCAAGTTATGTTTTTCAATCAGTGTTGTGTTTGACTCAGTTGTTCGCATATGCACTATGTAAAGTTAGATTCTATACAAAGAATTGTGTTTGGATCGAATTGCTACCTTCAATGAGATTGTATGAAGGTATTGTGTTCCTTATTGCTTTATCTTTTTAGTCTAATTGTATATTTATTATTTTTTTAATAGTCATCCAATATACAAGCAGTTATTGTTGCTTCAGGCCACTACTATTAATATAAATATTTTTCAAACTATTCACAACTCTATACAGATCCACAGAATGCCACTAGCGTTGTTTGTGAACATACTGTGTATAATCTGTAGCGAGCTGCAGCAGGCCGAGGCGCGGGTGATATCTACAGGGTGTTTCCGAAGTTGTGTTACAAACTTTCAGGGATGATGGCGAAGGGCACATATATCAATTTGAGATAAGGAACCCTGGTCCGGAAATGACCGAGTCGAAAGTTACAAGCAAAAATAGTTATGTGGAAATGAAATAATTTTATTCCTCTCTACACCTTATTTATGTGTATTTATCTGTACATCTTACACATACTGTATTCATCTGACGTTGTTTACGTTGTCTACTTACAGTATTCCATTCAGTGCGCTGTCTGAGGGATGGGGACAGGAAACTACACTAAAGCAAAGCAGATAGCGTAATGTGTAACGGACATGGTCGGTCCTGATATGCACGTCTGTAGACAGCAGTGTATGTGTACAAGTTGCAGTGTCCAGTCGATCAGTCCTAGTGAAATGGAGGAGTACACGAGAGCGGAATAAGCAGACCTGATTTTCGAATACGGATGAGCCAATGGGAACAGTAGACAAGCTCACAGATTGTATCGGGACAAGTACCCAATGGGAACAGTAGACAAGCTCACAGATTGTATCGGGACAAGTACCCACGTAGGAGACATCCGGCCCATACCATCTTTCCACGACTGTTACAAAGGTTAAGGGAATGAGGGCACGTGGTGTCAAATTACAATTCAATTTCCACACAACTATTTTTGCTTATAACTTTCGACTCAGTCATTTCCGGACCAGGGTTCCTTATCTCAAATTGATACATGTGCCCTTCGCCATCATCCCTGAAAGTTTGTAACACCACCTCGGAAACACCCTGTATACTCCTCGCTGTACTCAACTGAAATTTATCTACTGCTTTGGCACCAACTTCCTAGCTCTAGTGATAATACTAGCACCGTCGCCACCACTACTAACACTGTCACTATTCCTATTTCTATTTAATACTACTTCTACTAGTACTACCACCACTATAATCACCTCTACTATTACCACTACCGCCACTACTAACGCCACCTATCACCATTACTGCCATTACTATACAGAGTGAAAGAGGTAGTTTGAACTACTAATACATATCAATACGACTAGTAGATAAGTTCGAATAACCGTTTCTTTATCTATAATGATTATAGAAAAAATCGAGTTTCTATTGAGAGATTGGAAGTGGATATATTGCAACAGCGCATGCTTTGTTTGCAGCAGAGAAGTACGAAGCCTGATGCAGAAGTAATGAGCAAAGGATTCGCTTTTGCTTGCATCAAAAGCTCTTAGGTGCCTTTCAGTGAGGAGGCGATCTATAACAGCTGATCTGTAGGTCAGTGTGCTTTCTAAAGACGAAAATTCATACATTCGCTGTTATTTTAACCAATAAAGTAAACAGAACGGAATATTTAAAGATAACCGTGCAATTCATAATGAACATACATAAATAGTCTAATTTTCAACATCAGTATGCATAATTTATTAAGAGTTTGTGAATTAAAAAATGCAATAAAAATTAAGAAACAAAATCTGTGCAAAATAATTAACAAAATATGTGTAGCTTCAGAACACTAGCCGATTAAAGAAATGATACAGTGGACTCTCCTAAGTTCAACAAAAATAATTGAAAGTTCAGTCCAATAAGGGTAGTGGGTGCGGCAAGTGAAATGAATACAAATTCTTATTGGTTATCCATCAACGAATACAGTACTGTACTTGCATTTCCTGCTCGCCCCGAGACTTGTGTATGCGCTTCTAGTACCACAGTGGGTTTCGACAGTTCCGTCTCACAAACGGCACAATTCTAAAATAGAAAAAGAGGAGTTCATTAATTTAAAATCAGTGATCAATATGGATGTCCTAATCAATAAAGTATTCTGTTTTCCTTTAACAAAAGTATCACTACAAGACACAGAACCAATTCCCAGTCAAATGGCAAACCCATTTCTTAGTGCCCGTGTAGGGGCGTGTCTAATTCTCCTATGTCTCCTATAGGATGTCGAACTTAAGAGCTTCCACTGTACTTCTGAATGGTTCATTCTCTATTTGTAATATTTTCTTATCCTTAAAACTAAAGGAAAAAGGATTTTACTAACAAATTGAAATTAGTGTAACTTTGAAAATATTGAGATTAGGACATATGTATATATGACATTTCTTGCTCTGAATGTCTTCAGAAATAAGCTCCGTAAGTGACGATGAATCCTCGTGAATCACTCTGTATAACGTTTGTATGCATTAATTTTTATATTTCTGTATTATAATGGAACTACACCCGAACACGAGCTTTGCTGATATGAGTGTTCCTGATTTTTTTGCTTTGTATAATTAATTTACTATAAATAAATACCAAAATATTAAATTATTTGTAATACCCGACCTCAATTATCTTGCTTTTACGGGTGTGAGCCAATTATACGAGTAATTAAATTTATTAATTAAATTATTGTCTATATTGTATTGAAAATTGTATTTAATTAATTAATTTTTGATCTTCCTCAACTTGGTGATGTTGCCAAAGACAAAGAACGTTAAACAGCAACATTTAAGGTGTGACATTAAAAAAGTCTTACAAGAAATTTGTTTAGAATAAACTGAAATTTACAGTAGATAATATTTCACAATAATGAAAATTTACAGTAAAATAAAGAAATAGAGATAAAAAAATAGAACGAGAAAATTCAACTGTACTTTGAACTGAAATACAAGTGTCGCCGTAATATCTGCAGAGAACCCTTCAAAGCTATAATAGAAATTTCCTTAATTGTTGTTGTTGGGACTCCAAATTTATGACAGAATGAGACGAATTGTTTTGTTATGGTCCTTCTAGCGCCCACCATTAATCCGATGACTTCTATATCCCTGAGTTTATATGATATTTATTAATAAGGGATACTTGGTTC
This sequence comes from Periplaneta americana, assembly GCF_040183065.1. Lineage (NCBI taxonomy): Eukaryota > Metazoa > Arthropoda > Insecta > Blattodea > Blattidae > Periplaneta > Periplaneta americana. Next base: position 48,160,558 of record NC_091120.1, read on the forward strand.
ATAAATTGTCCTTTTCTCTAGATTAACCTCTTCGGGTTGATTCTGATACGTCTCGAATCTAGTGGTGGGATCCAGAATATAACCTTTCGTCTCTCCAGGTTTAAGTGTTATAATATCAATACGCCGATGACTTCAGATATCCGCTATTCCATGGTGTAGCCATTGGACTTAAGGCATGTTGCGATTACAGACCTGATCTTGTGATGCCTGCTATTACGAAGAGTTTCACCAAATGAGCATGAACCCAAGACATGAGCCTAAGTTTCATCTTACTGTGGCATCGCCTACTGTACTTTGTGTTAATATTGCTGTAGGCTATTGTTTTTCCGTTATATTTTCTTTTATTTTTGTATTTGTATCGTAAATAAACTTACTTACTTACTTACATACTTACTTATGGGTTTTAAGGATCCCGGAGGTTCATTGCCGCCCTCACATAAGCCCACATCAGTCCCTATCCTGAGCAAGATTAATCCAGTCCCTACCATCATATCCCACCTCCCTCAAATCCATTTTAATATTCTCCTCCCATCTACGTATCGGCCTCCCCAAAGGTCTTATTCCATCCGGCCTTCCAACTAACACTATATGCATTTCTGGATTCGCCCATACGTGCTACATGTCCTGCCCATCTCAAACGTCTGGATTTAATGTTCCTAATTACGTCAGATGAAGAATACAATGTGTGCAGCTCTGCGTTGTGTAACTTTATCCATTCTCCTGTAACTTCATCCCTCTTAGCCCCAAATATTTTCCTAAGAACCTTATTCTTAAGCACCCTTAATCTCTGTTCCTCTCTGAAAGTCAGAGTCCAAGTTTCACAACCATACAGTACAACCGGTAATATAACTGTTTTATAAATTCTAACTTTCAGATTTTTTGACAGCATACTAGATGACAAAAGCTTCTCAACTGTATAATAACAATAGGCATTTCCCACGTTTACTCTGCGTTTAATTTCCTCCGGAGTGTCATTTATATTTCTTACTGTTGCTCCAAGATATTTGAATTTTTCCACCTCTTCGAAGGATAAATATCCATTTTTTATAGTTCCATTTCGTACAATATTTTGGTCACGAGACATAATCATATACTTTGTCGTTTTGGGATTTACTTCCAAACCTATCCCTTTACTTGCTTCAAGTAGAATTTCCATGTTTTCCCTAATAGTTTGTGGATTTTCTTCTAACATATTCACGTCATCCTCATAGACAAGCTGATGTAACCCGTTTAATTCCAAACCCTGTCTGTTATCCTGAACTTTCCTAATGGCATATTCTAGAGCGAAGTTAAAAAGTAAAGGTGATAGTGCACCTCCCTGCTTTAGCCCGCAGTGAATTGGAAAAGCATCAGATAGAAACTGGCCTTTACAAACTCTGCTGTAAGTTTCACTAAGGCACATTTTAATTAATCGAACTAGTTTCTTGGGAATACTAAAGTCAATAAGAATGTTATATAAATATATATATATATCCTATAATATAGAAATAAAAATAAACTTATAGACCTAAATTTAAATTAATACACCAGCGAACGCAAACACCATTGAGTTGTCGGTTAGGAAATTTCATAATAGATGATATTGTATTCGTGTTCAGACAGCAGAAGTTTAATTTCTGAGGACGCGCTTGGACGAAACCTCGCACGACGTACTTCCGATATTGCTATGACCCGTGCACACAAATATTGGATGGGATCGTATTCAGCGCTCGCATCAATAGCATTAATGGTCGAACTGCGGTCGTTGTGTGTATTATGAACATACCCACGTCTGGTGCAGTTAGTTCAGCCCTGAAACCGGAGTCAGACAGACAGTACTGCAATGTGAGCACGTCAAAGAAATTTGGTGTGTTGTCTGGATGTTTAAATAATGTTAAGAACAGCACAAAGCGAACACTCCAAAAATGAAGTCGAAAATCCCCTTTAAAACTCGTAAAAGGCTGTGTGACCAATAGCGCCGCGCCGGCGAGATATGTGTCAAGGACCGGATTATTTTATGCGCCGCAAAAATGTGACACTCAGGCCTCCTAATTTTATTCTCCTCCCGGAAGAAGCCATCATTACGACTTTTTCGCTTCGGCAGAGCTTAAACACGCAAACCTCATATCCAGAGCGCACCATAGTAACCGCACAGTCTAGTATATACAGTCACGAAGCTCAATACGTAGTAAATATGCATCCATAGATAGTTGCTAACCACTAGGATCGCTAATATCGCCTCATTACAGACAATGCGAAATAGTACTTGCACAGTCTATTGTTCCTAGCACCCTCACAACTCAAGCTTCGTGACTGTATATCAGCCGTGGCGAAAATGTGATTGTGCGCCGAGCTACTGTGTAACCTGCAACGTGCATAGCACCTATGGAGGGAGGCGGACACACGAAGGGGAATTGAAGCAACTGTCTGACTTATTAACGGATTTCCATTTTCCTTACGTCAAGTACTTAAATATAATTTTATACAGTGCAAGGCTGTAAACTAATGTTTAGTACGTGTAACGAAGAAAAAAATTAACAAGAAAATATAGGACACATTATCACAACCTAAAATTAACCGTCTTCAGAATGTCTCTGCGACAGAGTTTCAAAATCAGGAATTATGTCACTTACTGCCAGTAGTAGTTGATCACGAAGGTATTTTTCTCTCAGTCGTGATATAAATTTGGTTTTTACTATTTTAATTCTTGAAAATAGTTTTTCACAAATGTAAGTTGTAGCGAACATGGCTTCAACAGAACAAGCGAAAGAACGAAGCTTCGGATATTTATTTTTTGGCAAAGATTTGAAAAGTTCAACATTTGTCAAGTCCTTACATCTAGCTTTCATTTAACATCACATTGTAAATCTGTGAGTTTAAATTGAAGATCTAACCGCATTATTCGTAAATCTGCTGAAAAAGGATCGACGTACAGAGATGATGATGATGACGATTATGATAATAATAATAATAATAATAATAATAATAATAATAATAATAATAATAATAACAACAACACAACCTTTTAATGTTTCATCAGTAACATGCAGTATAATGCCGTTTTATGTTGTACAACCGTTTTCCTTCTGAACAAATCATACATTTAGTATTCTCATAAAATTGGCAGAAAAAAATGCGTTCTCCCATCCCACTTGAAGCTTTCGTTTTTGTAGAAGAACATGGTTTCGAGAGAGACATTACTATGATACGCCACTCGCAGGTCAGAGACAAATACAAATGGAACGGAGTTTGACTCTAGTGATGAGAGGGTTGTTGAAGATAGGAAGCAAGAGAAATGCATAGTTATCATTGCGAGCCACAATGTGCTCGTGAGTAACATTTTCGCCACGGCTGCTGTATATACTAGACTATGGTAACCGCTCTCACATAAGCCCGCCATCTGTCCCTATCCTGTGCAAGATTAATCCAGTCCCTACCATCATATCCCACCTCCCTCAAATCCATTTTAATATTATCCTTCCGTCTATCTCTTGCCTCCCCAAATGCCTTTTTCCCTGAGGTCTCCCAACTGACACTCTATATGCATTTCTGGATTCCCCCATATGTGCTACGTGCTCTGCCCATCTCAAACGTCTGGATGTAATGTTGCTAATTATCTCAGGTGGGAACCACCGGCGTAGCTCTGTCGGTTAAGGCACTTGCCTGCCGATTCAGAGTTGTCCTCGGTCTGGGGTTCGATTTCCGCTTGGGCTGATTACCTGGTTGGTTTTTTCCGAGGTTTTTCCCAATCGTAAGGCAAATGTCAGGTACTCTATGGCGAATCCTCGGCCTCATCTCGCCAAATATCACACCGCTATCATCAATTCTATCAACGCTAAATAGCCTCATAGTTGATACAGCGTCGTTAAATAACAAAGTAAAAAAAATGTCAGGTGGGTGAAGAATAAAATGCGTGCAGTTCTGCGTTGTGTAACTTTCTCCATTCTCCTGTAACTTTATCCGTCTTAGCCTCAAATATTTTCCTAAGCACCTTATTCTTAAACACTCTTTACCTCTGTTCCTCTCTCAAAGTGAGAGTCCAAGAGTCCGTGTAGTCCTACTCGCGTAAAATGTTTATGCCGTTCGTTATTGTTATTGTGAGCATGGCTATAATTGTAAGAATGTTTGAGATTTGATAACTTAAAAAGGTTAGTAAGTAAGCCAAATACTAGTGCAAGTGACATTAGTGTTGTAGCTAAATGTCTGAAATGTAACTTACTTACAAATGGCTGTTGAAGAACCCGGATGCTCATTGCCGCCCTCACATAAGACCTCCGTTGGTCCCTATCCTGAGCAAGATGAATCCAGTCTCTATCATCATATTTCACCTCTCTCAAATCTATTTTAATATTATCCACCCATCTACGTCTCGGCCTCCCCAAAGGTATTTTTCCATCCGGCCTCCCAATTAACACTATATTTCTGTATTCTCCCATACGTGCTACATGACCGGCCCATCTCAAACGTCTGGATTTAATGTTCCTAATTATGTCAGGTGGGTGAATAATAAAATGCGTACAGTTTTGCGTTGTTTCACTTTCTCTATTCTCCAGTAACTTCATCCGTCTTCGCCCCTCTTAAGCACCTTATTATCGAACAACCTTAAACTCTATTCCTCTCTCAAAGAGAGAGTCGAAGTTTCACAACCATACAAAGCAACCGGTAATATAACTGTTTTATAAATTCTAACTTTCAATTTCTTTTTAAATTGAATGACATAAGCTTTTCATCCGAATAACAACAGGCATTTCCCATACTTTGCTTTTAATTTGGTCTCTAGTGTCATTTATATCTGTTACTGTTGCTCCAAGGTATTTGATTGGGTAGATCGTTTGTAAATTCAGGTATTTCATGGTAGTTAGTGTCTCTTTTGATATCAAACCGTTGTTAGATATTTCACTGATATAAATTTTTCCATGTCACGAACAAATTCATATTATCTTCTTGTATTTTCTGCGAGTTTTTCTTTTGCAAGTTTCATCAGCAGAAGAAATAACTATATACATTATAACAGCGTTTCTGCTTAGCAGATGAAGGATCAAAACGCTTCGTTTGCTATTTACGACATTTCTGTTTAAATAGTGTTCAGAAGCGTCATTTATCTGATAGTTCAGTCTTCATTGTATCTCCTATTCTGAATAACTGTTACGAAATCATTTGAATCATTTGTCTCTACAGAAACTTAATTTTTATCCATTGTATCGAAATTCCACGATTTTTTATTATTATTATTACTGTTATTATTATTATTATTATTATTATTATTATTATTATTATTATCATAATCATCGTCGTCATCATCATCATCATCGTTACACTTTATTCATTTCAGCAGTCGGGTTTGAATTGTGTGCTCTAATGCGTGTGAAAACTGTGAGCAACAAAATGTGTTAATCCTAGTTCGAGTCTGGGAAATTTAGGAATTCGCCAGGGACTCCGTTCAGCTCTTCTTCCGCCACCTGTTGTGGCTCTAATCTTCCCACACCACCCTCTTTTCCGAACCTTTACTTTTCTCTCTTTCTTCCCCTTTTCCAGAGTTAAGAGACGAAAATGTGGATGAAATTAACCGAAAACCCCTGCTCAAAAACGGTCTCAGTAAAATCGTTCACCGCTAAAGGCACGAATAAATTACAGGTGCACATAAACTCCATGTGAATTCTTCTTACCGTTTTGAGATCTCTTAAGGGGTTAGGTACAGCTTACAGCAGTAAAATTGTAAAAGTATTGAACATTTTTTCCCTCTATTACTATATCTTGTACAATAATACATTGTGTAGCCACATACTAGCCATACCAACACATAAGACATCATCGTATTCATCACCATACACAATCTCGCTCTCGCGCTTGTGGAATACCCTACCCAGTGACATCAGAGACTGTCGGAATTTAGTAGCGTTCAAAAGCAATCTTATTAAGCATTTTCTTACTGCGTAGAGTAGGTTTAATTTTTACTTAATTAATAAAAAAATGTTTCTCTCTTCTTAAATTTTTCAAAAAATTATCTAGCTTTTATTAATCAGTTAATCTTTTAGTACTTTAATTTTTATTGTATTTGTAAATTTAATATTAATTGTAATTATAATTGTAATTGTATTCTTAATATTGTAGTTGTAATCCCCTGGTAGAGGGGAAGAGAGGCCTGATGGCCTTATCTCTACCAGGTTAAATAAATAAATACATAAATAAAAATAGTAATGAAAATTAGTATGTGTAAAACACTGTCCTTCTGCTATACGAAAAAAATATTTTTACGATTTAAAAAAATTATTTACACTTTTTTTTTTTTTTTTTCAAAATTCAGTTCACTGTGCAGTGATGAAGCATTTCCCACATAACTCAAAAAGTATCCAACATTCTATGATGAAATTTTGTGTGTATTTATGCATGTCATATCACTCCTCTACCTTTCTAAAAAGTCGTCAATTATTGTCAGTATTTTCTTATAACACAAAGTAAAAAAAATATATCTATATATTATTTATTAAGGAATGTAGTTCAAAGAGCATGATATTGTAAACATGACCTTCAGCAATAAAATAAAAGATAGAGAACATGAAAAAGTTAACAAGTTTATGAGTTATGACGAAAACTCTTCATCACTGCACAGTGAACTATCACAGTTATGAATTTTGAAAAAAAAAATATATATATATATAAATAATTTTTTTAATCGTAAAATATATATATATATATTTTTTTTTTTTCATATAGCAGGAGGACAGTGTTTTACATACTCTATACCAATTTTCATTATTGTACAAGATACAGTAATGGTGGAAAAAAATGTTGAATATTTCCAAAAATTTTACTGCTGTAAGCTGTGCCTAACCCCTTAACTGATTTAGTTGTTCCATAAATGTTGTCTCATTTAAAAGATAGGCATGTTAACTTATAGTTGTTAATTTCATGTTATTTTTAAATAGAGCGCATCATCAGCTGTTTTATTTTACCATGCGGTCCAAGATTTCTTCAACGCTGATGTTAAGTTTAGCCTACGGTACTCAAAATTTAAGAACGCAAAATATTTTCATATCATTGTCAAATTACAACTGATCATAAAAAGGTAAAGTCAACAGACCAAATCGGCTTAGAGGATGGCAGGAGATTAAGGCTGGTATTCATAGTCGACACTTTATATCACCACTTTGCAAAGTGACACTTTTGACGAAAGTTGCTCTTTCATATTAGTGGTATTCATAGACGATTGAAGAAGTGCACTTCACAAAGTGTCACTTTACGCCAGCAAAGTGTAGAGTTACAATTTTGTTGGTAACAGAAGTCCCACAATGCCGTTCAAAACAAGTTTTATTTTTTTATTTTATTGGGTTATTTTACGACGCTGTATCAACATCTCAGGTTATTTAGCGTCTGAATGATATGAAGGTGATAATGCCGGTGAAATGACTCCGGGGTCCAACACCGAAAGTTACCCAGCATTTGCTCGTATTGGGTTGAGGGAAAACCCCGGAAAAAACCTCAACCAGGTAACTTGCCCCGACCGGGATTCGAACCCGCGCCACCTGGTTTCGCGGCCAGACGCGCTGACCGTTACTCCACAGGTGTGGACTCAAAACAAGTGAACAAACAATAACAAATTAATGGCATATAACCTACATATTACAATTCTTGTGATTTGAATTGGGAGCCTAATTGATCGCTCGAGAAAGAAAATATATAATTAAAGTTGTTTTATTTCAGTTTATAGTTTTTTTTTGCCGATAGTTTAGATTATTTCAGTCAGTTCAGATATATAACATTTTATTAAATAGTTAGTGATACTGCTGGTGAAATTAGGTTAGGTTTTGTACAGTAGGCCTACATAGCTGATCCATTAATTTATATAGTTAGATTAGGTTTTGTACATATCTTTTTAATTGATTTATGTCGCTAAGTTTGATTTTGTATGTATCCATTCCACTGATTTATATAGTTCGGTTAGATTTTCTACATATCTTCTATTAGTTTATATAGTTAGGTTAAGTTGGACTGAGTAGGTTAAGTTTTGTGTGTATATATATATATATATATATATATATATATATATATATATATATATATATATATATATAATTAAATTTATATCGTTAGGTTAGGTTTTATACGTATCTGCTTCATTGATATATCGTGTTATTTCCTTTATTTTCATTTTTGTCTTTTTCATGAATAGTGAATAGAAGTAAAGAAAAGAATGAAATAAACACTACTGCTATTATTATTATTATTATTATTATTATTATTATTATTATTATTATTATTATTTTCTCTCGTTTCCATTATTGCCTACTCTTCAGGAATATTTTGAATGCCAAATGTTTCTACAATGCAAAATAATAGTATGAGATCTCTTTTCATGGTGAGGTTATGACTGCACATGAACTAGAGACAGTAGATGTATTGCTTACCAGCGTGAAAATATATATTACCGGTATCGAAACAGTAATGATTATATCAACATCAAGATAAATCTTATCTCAAAATACAGGTAGTCAACAAAAATCAAAATCATTTTAAACCTAATATAATTATGGAATCTGCTTAGAAGGCAGGCACGTGAGGTCTCTCAATGCTAATTTAAGATAGTTATGCCTACATTAGATTGACGTTAGTTTAATATTAAGTTAAAAAATTCGTTTCAGTAATAAAAAATAGGTTATATAGGCATATCTACCTACATATCACTTCATCGAATTGAGGTTATAAATGTACGAAATACCTGAACTATAATATTATATATATTAATGTATGGTACATATCTATAATATAGAATTTTAATGCAGTCAATAACTGTATTATTGGAGGCACTGGCAAACCTCTATTATTCGTTTTTGTCAACCAGTCATCGAAAATATAAGCAGTGTCAATAAGTTTCTTTATCAAATCGGAACCGTTTTTTTTTTTTAATTCTGTATCATTATAAAATTCCACGGGATTGTCTTTAGGTCTATCCCTAATGTAGCGCTTTTGTACATTGTCCACTAATTGTGCCATCTCTTCCGCACGTTCTAATAAATAATTCGACAACTTCCTAGACGTCCGCCATTTTTCTACAAAGTGACACTTTCGGCTCAGAGTGTGGTCGGAAGTACACTTTCATCCAAAGTGTTCCTTTGCACCAAAGTGTCGACTGTGCAACGGAAAAGTGATACTTTGCGTCTTCCAAAGGACACTTTAATCGAAAGTGTCGACTATGAATACCAGCCTAAGACTCTCAGCTTTACAGACAATAGTCATTAATGGCAGTAGGGATGTGAAACTTATCTGCCCACCACCTTTACCCCCAAGAGAATGTCCCTGTTAGAGACAGAGTAAACCCTAGGGCATGCCTGTTAATCTCGTGCTCACAGGCGCGAACTAATGTGGAGGGGGTGGTTACTAGTATCCTGACTGCTTCATGTCCCTTGCGTTGACTCAACTTAGATGTCGTACATGAAAGGTAGGTCCGGGTGCAAATAGAGCTGTTGTACTAGTAACAGTGGCGGCTGGTAAAATAATAATAATAATAATAATAATAATAATAATAATAATAATAATAATAATAATAATAATAATAATAATGGCTTTATTTAATCTTGCAGTGTTAAGGCCATAAGGCCTTCTCTTACACTCAACCAGGATTAAAGCTTGCTTACATAGTTGAACACACAACTGAATCGGAATTAAGTAATTACATACTGATACGATTTAGGTACATAATGAGATCAAAACAGGTAGTTACATAAAAATTTACCTCATAAAATAAAAATAAACATACTGGAATACCTATTAATGTTATTAGAATCAAATACGAATCACACAAAAACAGAAGCCGATAATTCAGTAAAAAATGTACACAGTAAAAATAAAAATAAACGCATTGGCATACAAGTATTAGATTACAAGTAGTAGGATTCACATAATTAAAGCAGAAACCGACAATTGAATAAAATGTACACAATAAAAAGTAGACTAGTAATAAAAGGCTAATAAAAAACAACACAGTGGGATACACATGGAGGGATATGTTTAAAAAAAGAACTTTTTAACATTATTTTGAGCAAATGTAGTAATTTTTGTTTCGATTTTATAAGCAAGTATCACTAAACATTAATTAAAATCAGTTTAGCTAACTACACAATTTTCAAGTAGGTACATTACGTTTTTGTTAAAACGGTTGCTCCACTTTAATATA